>NC_060175.1:96140220-96185220 GCF_021184085.1 Oncorhynchus gorbuscha
TGTTGCTCTGCCTTGCTCTGCTCTGCCTTGTGTTGCTCTGCTCTGCCTTGCGTTGTTCTGCATTGCTCTGCTCTGCCATGCTCTACTCTGCCTTGTGTTGCTCTGCCTTGCTCTGCTCTGCCATGCTCTACTCTGGCTTGTGTTGCTCTGCCTTGCTCTGCTCTGCCTTGTGTTGCTCTGCTCTGCCTTGCTCTGCTCTGCCTTGTGTTGCTCTGCTCTGCCTTGCTCTGCCTTGCGTTGTTCTGCATTGCTCTGCTCTGCCATGCTCTACTCTGCCTTGTGTTGCTCTGCTCTGCCTTGCTCTGCTCTGCCTTGTGTTGCTCTGCTCTGCCTTGCTCTGCCTTGCGTTGTTCTGCATTGCTCTGCTCTGCCATGCTCTACTCTGCCTTGTGTTGCTCTGCTCTGCCATGCTCTACTCTGCCTTGTGTTGCTCTGCCTTGCTCTGCTCTGCCTTGTGTTGCTCTGCTCTGCCTTGCTCTGCCTTGCGTTGTTCTGCATTGCTCTGCTCTGCCATGCTCTACTCTGCCTTGTGTTGCTCTGCTCTGCCATGCTCCACTCTGTCTTGCGTTGCTCTGCCTTGCGTTGCTCTGCCTTGCGTTGCTCTGCCTTGCTCTGCTCTGCTCTGCCTTACGTTGTTCTGCTCTGCCTTGCGTTGCTCTGCCTTGTGTTGCTCAGCTCTGCCTTGCTCTGCTCTGCGTTGCTCTGCCTTGCTCTGCCTTGCCTTGCGTTGCTCTGCCTTGTGTTGCTCTGCTCTGCCTTGCTCTGCTCTGCCTTGCTCTGCTCTGCCTTGCGTTGCTCTGCTCTGCCTTGCCTTGCGTTGCTCTGCGTTGCTCTGCTCTGATTTGCTGTGCTCTGCCTTGCGTTGCTCTGCGTTGCTCTGCTCTGCTTTGCTGTGCTCTGCCTTGCGTTGCTCTGCTCTGCCTTGCGTTGTTCTGCCTTGCGTTGCTCTGCTCTGCCTTGCGTTGCTCTGCTCTGTCTTGCGTTGCTCTGCCATGCTCTTCTCTGCCTTGTGTTGCTCAGCCTTGCTCTGCCTTGCTCTGCCTTGCTCTGCCTTGCTCTGCTTTGCTTTGCGTTACTTTGCCTTGCGTGCTACCTCAGGGAGTGACACCGCTGCCCCATGCAAGTTCTGGGCTCGGCTGGGCCCGCACCCAAGGTTAAGAGAAAATGTAGGTTAGACTGGGCTTTCAAACCCTGGCGGGCAGCCAGTCCAGGAGATGGACAACTCCAGTTACAAAGCCAAAAGTCCTCAATGGCTGACCATGCGGATACAGGAGTGCCATCTGGAATGGCGGATGAAGGCTGCAACTGATAACTGACAAAAATGTTTCCACCCACTCCGGTAAATCGCTCTGGATAAGAGCTTCTGCTAAATAACTAAAATGTAACATAAATGTACATCTCTCACTATAGGATGATGCTGACTCACCCCCTGCATCTCTATAGTTCCATGATGCTGACTCATCCCCTGCATCTCTATAGTTCCATGATGCTGACTCACCCCCTGCATCTCTATAGTTCCATGATGCTGACTCACCCCCTGCATCTCTATAGTTCCATGATGCTGACTCACCCCCTGCATCTCTATAGCTCCATGCATCACCTCTTTGTCAGGAGAATGGTGCAGCACTGGGCATCCACACTGAAACCTGCCCTGCTTTCTGTCTGTGTCTGTGTCTTTGTCTGTGTCTGTGTCTGTAAGAGAGAGGATGCTGTCGCCGTAGTAGAATTGTAAATTCAGCACTTTGCCGATGAAGAATGGTGAACCACACAGCCAATTAGCAGAGCTATAAAGCAAATATATCATGGCTGTTATGGACTATAGTCTTCATCTCTGTGTTGGTCATTACTACATAACTATTATTTTGCTACATAACACCTAGCCCTCTTTGTTCAGTTATGGAGGTTCTATGCCTAATGAATGCAGTTGGCCAATCTGAAATGATTCCCTATTCCATAGATAATGCTCCTTATTTCCTATATAGGGCACTACAGTACACTATGGAAGGTATGCACTTCATGAGGAATAAGGCGCCATGTTAGGCTAAGCCACTATTTGCTCCCCCATGAATACCAACCACTCTCTGCTACTGGAGTTGGTTAGAGTTATCACATAGATAGTTATTACATAGAGCATTATCATATAGACAGTTATCACATAGATAGTTATCACATAGACAGTTATCACATAGATAGTTATCGCATAAAGAGTTATCATATAGAGCGTTATCACATAGATAGTTATCACATAGACAGTCATCATATAGACAGTTATTACATAGAAAGTTATCACATAGAGCACTATCATGTAGATAAGTTATCACATAGAGTGATATCACATAGACAGTTACACAGAGAGTTATCACAGAGCGTTGTCGCATAGACAGGTACACATAGAGAGTTATCACATAGAGAGTTATCGCATAGAGAGTTATCACATAGAGAGTTATCACATAGAGCATTATCATATAGACAGTTATCACATAGAGTGTTGTCACATAGACAGGTACACATAGAGAGCTATCACATAGAGAGTTATCACATAGAGAGTTATGACATAGAGAGTTATCACATAGAGCATTATCATATAGACAGTTATCACATAGAGCGTTGTCACATAGACAGGTACACATAGAGAGTTATCACATAGAGAGTTATCACATAGAGAGTTATCACATAGAGAGTTATCACATAGAGCATTATCATAGACAGTTATCACATAGAGCGTTGTCACATAGACAGGTACACATAGAGAGTTATCACATAGAGAGTTATCACATAGAGCGTTGTCACATAGACAGGTACACATAGAGAGTTATCACATAGAGAGTTATCACATAGAGAGTTAACATATAGAGCGTTATCATATAGACAGTTATTATATAGAGTGTTATCATATGTGCAGAGTTATCATATATAGAGTTATCCCATAGACAGTTATCACATAGACAATTATCACATAGAGAGTTATCACATAGAGAGTTATCACATATATAGTTATTATATAGACAGTTATTACATAGAGAGTTATCATATCGAGAGGTATCACATAGACTGTTATCATTCAGAGAGTTATCACATAGGGAGCTATCATGTAGAGAGTTATCCTGTAGAGTGTTATCATATAGACAGTTATCATATAGAGAGCTATCGTATAGAGAGTTATCACATAGAGCATTATCACACAGAGCGTTATCACACAGAGAGTTATCACATAGAGTGTTATCACATGGACAGTTATCACACAGAGCGTTATCACATAGAGAGTTATCACATAGAGTGCAATCACATAGATAGTTATTACATAGAAAGTTATCACATAGAGCGTTGTCGCATAGACAGGTACACATAGAGAGTTATCACATAGAGCGTTAACATATAGAGTGTTATCACATGGACAGTTATCACACAGAGCGTTACCACATAGAGAGTTATCACATAGAGAGTTATCACATAGAGAGTTATCACATAGAGAGTTATCACATAGAGCGTTAACATATAGAGCGTTATCATATAGACAGTTATTATATAGAGTGTTATCATATGTACAGAGTTATCATATATAGAGTTATCATGTAGACAGTTATCACATAGACAATTATCACATAGAGAGTTATCACACAGACAGATATCACAAATATAGTTATTATTTAGAGAGTTATCATAGAGAGAGATATCACATAGACTGTTATCATTTAGAGAGCTATCATATAGAGAGTTATCACATAGAACGTTATCACATAGAGAGTTATCACATAGAGAGTTATCACATAGAGAGTTATCACATAGAGAGTTATCACATAGAACGTTATCACAATGACATTTATCACATAGACAGTTATCACATAGAGAGTTATCACATAGACAGTTATCACATAGACAGTTATCACATAGAGAGTTATCACATAGACAGTTATCACAGAGAGTTATGACATAGACAGTTATCACATAGAGAGTTATGACAGAGCGTTATCACATTGACAGTTATCATATAGTTATCATATAGAGATCATAGAGTGTTATTATATAGAGGAAGATGTGTTGTAAACGATGGGAATATGAGTAATGTAAAGGGAGGGGTTCTAAACACAGTTCCACCAGGAGGGGGGTCTGCATGTGTCAGATGGAGGGGAAGAGACAGCAGGCAGCAGTAGAAGCATGTCCGACTCGAGCGCTATAGGACTAATTGGTAATAAGGTATTGTGTTGCTCTCTGTCTCTTTCTCTCTCTCTGCCTTTGTCCGTGACTCAGTTTGTGTCTGTTTCAGCGTCAGTTCACCTGTGTGTCTTTCCATCTGCTCTTTGTCCCCCCAATCTGGTACCTTTCATCTAATCAAATGCTCCAATGCTCTTCTCCTCCTCCCTCTCTCCTCCTCTGGTAGCTCGCCTTCTCTCCTCTCATTTGTGCTCAACCCTTCCTCATGTTTTCCACGTGCTCTACCTACCTCAGCAAAAAGTCTATTCTTGTTCACTCACTTCGTCAGCATTCCCCCTCCCTCTCTTCCTCCCTCCTTTTGTCCCCCCTCCCCTACAGGAACGGTCTGTCTTTTCATCTTTACCTCCCTGGACTTTGTTGCTCCACTTTGTACTTTGCATGTTTCTATCTTGTTTCAGATACTTGTGGTTAATACTGAGTTTGGAAATTATGAAATGGTTTCAATTCGGTTAAAAGATATTGAATAGTACAACCAATCAAATCAAATTGTATTGGTCACATACGCATGATTAGCAGATGTTACTGTGGGTGTAGAGAAATGCTTGCGCTTCTGTCTCCGGCAGTGCAGTAATATCTAACAATTACACAACATATCCCCAATACACACAAATCTAGTAAAGGAATGGAATTAAGAATACAAAAATATACGGACAAGCGATGTCAGAGCGGCATAGAAAAAGATACAGTAGGAGACAGTATATAGATATAAGATGAGTAATGCAAGATATGTAGACATTATTAAAGTGACTAGTGTTCTATTTATTAAAGTGGCCAGTGATTTCAAGTCTATGTATATAGGCAGCAGCCTCTAATGCGCTAGTGATGGCTATTTACCAGTCTGATGGCCTTGAGATAGAAGCTGTTTTTCAGTCTCTCAGTCCCAGCTTTGATGCACCTGTACTGACCTCGCCTTCTGGATGATAACAGGGTGAACAGGCAGTGGCTCTGGTGGTTGTTGTCCTTGATGAACTTTTTGGCCTTCCTGTGACGTCGGGTGGTGTTGATGTCCTGGAGGGCAGGTAGTTTGCCCCAAGTGGTGAGTTGGGCAGACCGCACCACCCTCTGGAGAGCCCTGCTGTTGCGGGCGGAGCAGTTTCCGTACCAGGTGGTGATACAGCCCGGCAGGATGCTCTCAATTGTGCATCTGTAAAAGTTTGTGAAGGTTTTAGGTGACAAGCCAAATGTATTCAGCCTGTTGACATTGAGTGAGAAGTTATTTTCCTGGCACCACACTCCCAGAGCCCTCACCTCCCCCTGGAGGCTGACTCATCATTGTTGGTAATCAAGCCTACTGCTGATGTGTCATCTGCAAACTTGGTGATTGAGTTGGAGGCGTGTAAAAGGCGTGTAAAAGTTTGTGAAGGTTTCAAATGTAGGTTGAAGGTTGAAGAGGCGCTATTGCGCCTTCTTCGCCACACTGTCTGTATGGGTGGACCATTTCAGTTTGTCCGTGATGTGTACACCGCTATTGCGCCTTCTTCGCCACACTGTCTGTATGGGTGGACCATTTCAGCTTGTCAGTCATGGGTGAACAGCGAGACAGGAGGGGACTGAGCATGCAACGCACCCTTGTGGGGCCCCAGTGTTGAGGATCAGCAAAGCAGAGGTGTTGTTTACCACCTTCACCACCTGGGGGCGGCCGGTAGGAAGTCCAGGATGCAGTTGCACAGGGGGGAGTTCAGTCTCGAGTTTAAAGATGAGCTTGGAGAGTGCTATGGCATGTCTTGAGAAATATTCATTTAGTTTTTCATGTATAGCTTTTATGACCAATTCATTTTCAAACTAAAACTTGTTATCTCAATCAACAAAAATGTGGTTTCAGAAAACTGAGTGGCCGTGAGTGGCTGAATGGAAATAGGCCATGAGTATTTCTGAACTGTTTTTTGGGGAAAGTGGTATTATAACATGCTGCTACTGAGAGCCTGTCTCACTGACTGACTGCAATGTGTACAGCTCTACCTGCTGGACAGACGATGTTACTGATACTGCATGTCACTACCTCGTGTTTATTTTCTTTGGCCAAGAGTTGTTGCTGTGTGAAAGAGAAGAGGCTTTATTCTGTGAGGGTGTTAGTCTCATCTCTCTCTCTCTCTCTCTCTCTCTCTCTCTCTCTCTCTCTCTCTCTCTCTCTCTCTCTCTCTCTCTCTCTCTCTCTCTCTCTCTCTCTCTCTCTCTCTCTCTCTCTCTCTCTCTCTCTCTCTCTCTCTCTCTCTCTCTCTCTCTCTCTCTCTCTCTCTCTCTCTCTCTCTCTCTCTCTCTCTCTCTCTCTCTCTCTCTCTCTCTCTCTCTCTCTCTCTCTCTCTCTCTCTCTCTCTCTCTCTCTCTCTCTCTCTCTCTCTCTCTCTCTCTCTCTCTCTTTCTCTCTCTCTCTGTCTCTCTCTCTCTCTCTCTCTCTCTCTCTCTCTCTCTCTCTCTGTCTCTCTCTCTCTCTTTCTCTCTCTCTCTCTCTCTCTGTCTCTCTCTCTCTCTCTCTCTCTCTCTCTCTCTCTCTCTCTCTCTCTCCCTCTCTCTCTCTCTCTCTCTCTCTCTCAAATTCAAGCTGCTTTATTGGCATGAAAAACATTGCGTCAAAATTGGCAAAGCAATAAAATAACACCAATAAAATGGTAACAAGTCAATGATAGAACAATTTAATAAATAATAAAATATCTAATATCTCTACTACCACTAGTAGCATTACTATCTCTAATATCTCTACTACTACCATTACCACTAGTAGCATTACTATCTCTAATATCTCTACTACCACTAGTAGCATTACTATCTCTAATATCTCTACTACCACTAGTAGCATTACTATCTCAAATATCTCTACTACTACCATTGCCACTAGTAGCATTACTATCTCTAATATCTCTACTACCACTAGTAGCATTACTATCTCTAATATCTCTACTACCACTAGTAGCATTACTATCTCTAATATCTCTACTACCACCATTACCACTAGTAGCATTACTGTCTCTAATATCTCTACTACTACCATTACCACTAATAGCATTACTGTCTCTAATATCTCTACTACCACCATTACCACTAGTAGCATTACTGTCTCTAATATCTCTACTACTACCATTACCACTAGTGGCATTACTATCTCTAATATCTCGACTACCATCATTACCAGTCTTAATTTATTACAATTAAAATACTGTGTATGAATATAACACCATTAGCAGTAGTAGCATTACTATCTCTAATATCTCTACTACCACCATTACCACGAGTAGCATTACTATCTCTAATATCTCTACTACCACCATTACCACTAGTAGCATTACTATCTCTAATATCTCTACTACCACCATTACCACGAGTAGCATTACCATCTCTAATATCTCTACTACCACCATTACCACTAGTAGCATTACTGTCTCTAATATCTCTACTACTACCATTACCACTACTAGCATTACTGTCTCTAATATCTCTACTACCACCATTAACATGAGTAGCATTACTATCTCTAATATCTCTACTACCACCATTAACACGAGTAGCATTACTATCTCTAATATCTCTACTACCATGAGTAGCATTACTATCTCTAATATCTCTACTACTACCATTACCACTAGTGGCATTACTATCTCTAATATCTCTACTACCACCATTACCACGAGTAGCATTACTATCTCTAATATCTCTACCACCACCATTACCACTAGTAGCATTACTATCTCTAATATCTCTTCTACCACGAGTAGCATTACTATCTCTAATATCTCTACTACTACCATTACCACGAGTAGCATTACTATCTCTAATATCTCTACTACCACGAGTAGCATTACTGTCTCTAATATCTCTACTACCACCATTACCACTAGTAGCATTACTGTCTCTAATATCTCTACTACTACCATTACCACTAGTGGCATTACTATCTCTAATATCTCTACTACCACCATTACCAGTAGTAGCATTACTGTCTCTAATATCTCTACTACTACCATTACCACTAGTAGCATTACTATCTCTAATATCTCTACTACTACCATTACCACGAGTGGCATTACTTTCTCTAATATCTCTACCACCACCATTACCACTAGTAGCATTACTATCTCTAATATCTCTTCTACCACGAGTAGCATTACTATCTCTAATATCTCTACTACTACCATTACCACGAGTAGCATTACTATCTCTAATATCTCTACTACCACGAGTAGCATTACTGTCTCTAATATCTCTACTACCACCATTACCACTAGTAGCATTACTGTCTCTAATATCTCTACTACTACCATTACCACTAGTGTCATTACTATCTCTAATATCTCTACTACCACCATTACCAGTAGTAGCATTACTGTCTCTAATATCTCTACTACTACCATTAACACTAGTAGCATTACTATCTCTAATATCTCTACTACCACCATTAGCAGTTGTAGCATTACTTTCTCTAATATCTCTACCACCACCATTACCACTAGTAGCATTACTATCTCTAATATCTCTTCTACCACGAGTAGCATTACTATCTCTAATATCTCTACTACTACCATTACCACGAGTAGCATTACTATCTCTAATATCTCTACTACCACGAGTAGCATTACTGTCTCTAATATCTCTACTACCACCATTACCACTAGTAGCATTACTGTCTCTAATATCTCTACTACTACCATTACCACTAGTGTCATTACTATCTCTAATATCTCTACTACCACCATTACCAGTAGTAGCATTACTGTCTCTAATATCTCTACTACTACCATTAACACTAGTAGCATTACTATCTCTAATATCTCTACTACCACCATTAGCAGTTGTAGCATTACTGTCTCTAATATCTCTACTACCACCATTACCACGAGTAGCATTACTATCTCTAATATCTCTACTACCATGAGTAGCATTACTATCTCTAATATCTCTACTACTACCATTACCACTAGTGGCATTGCTATCTCTAATATCTCTACTACCACCATTACCAGTAGTAGCATTACTGTCTCTAATATCTCTACTACCACCATTAACATGAGTAGCATTACTATCTCTAATATCTCTACTACCACCATTACCACGAGTAGCATTACTATCTCTAATATCTCTACTACCACGAGTAGCATTACTATCTCTAATATCTCTACTACCACCATTACCACGAGTAGCATTACTATCTCTAATATCTCTACTACTACCATTACCACGAGTAGCATTACTATCTCTAATATCTCTACTACTACCACTAGTAGCATTACTATCTCTAATATCTCTTCTACCACGAGTAGCATTACTATCTCTAATATCTCTACTACTACCATTACCACGAGTAGCATTACTATCTCTAATATCTCTACTACCACGAGTAGCATTACTGTCTCTAATATCTCTACTACCACCATTACCACTAGTAGCATTACTGTCTCTAATATCTCTACTACTACCATTACCACTAGTAGCATTACTATCTCTAATATCTATACTACCACCATTACCAGTGGTAGCATTACTGTCTCTAATATCTCTACTACCACCATTAACACGATTAGCATTACTATCTCTAATATCTCTACTACCACGAGTAGCATTACTATCTCTAATATATCTACCACCACCATTACCACTAGTAGCATTACTATCTCTAATGTCTCTAATACCACGAGTAGCATTACTATCTTTAATATCTCTACTACCACCATTACCACGAGTAGCATTACTGTCTCTAATATCTATACTACCACGAGTAGCATTACTATCTCTAATATCTCTAATACTACCATTACCACGAGTAGCATTACTATCTCTAATATCTCTACTACCACGAGTAGCATTACTATCTCTAATATCTCTACTACCACCATTACCACGAGTAGCATTACTATCTCTAATATATCTACTACCACCATTACCACTAGTAGCATTACTATCTCTAATATCTCTAATACCACGAGTAGCATTACTATCTCTAATATATCTACTACCACCATTACCACTAGCAGCATTACTATCTCTAATATCTCTAATACCACGAGTAGCATTACTATCTTTAATATCTCTACTACCACCATTACCACGAGTAGCATTACTGTCTCTAATATATCTACTACCACCATTACCACTAGTAGCATTACTATCTCTAATATCTCTAATACCACGAGTAGCATTACTATCTTTAATATCTCTACTACCACCATTACCACGAGTAGCATTACTGTCTCTAATATCTATACTACTACCAGTTCAGTAAATACAGTACAATGCAATGAGGATAATGAAATCCAGTTCATTCCAGTAATAATAATAATAGCACATATAATCATGTATACAGGTAAAACACTTCTGCTGTTGTATTGTGGCCTCTTCAGTCGATACATTTAAATAAATACAAATAAGATGAAAAAATAAATAAAGAATGTATAACAAATAAACAACAACAATGTGATGGTTCCATGTATTACTGTCAGTTATATACAATGTAAATACTATGATAATGGTTCCACTATGTATTACTGTCAGTTCTATACAATTTAAATACTATGATGATGGTTCCACTATGTATTACTGTCAGTTATATACAATGTAAACACTATGATGATGGTTCCACTATGTATTACTGTCAGTTATATACAATGTAAATACCATGATGATGGTTCCACTATGTATTACTGTCAGTTATATACAATGTAAATTCTTCAGGGAATTAATGGTCATGGGATGGTCCTCAGGCTATGGCAATCATATACATATAACCATCTCTCTGATTGTCATCCCCTTCTAGGATCCTGTGCCTCTCCCAGTATTATATGACCGTATTGATCTGATGTCAGTGTTTTGTGGTTGGCAGCTAGGTCTTTTAGGTGATCTTTAAAAGCTCCGGTATTTAGATACAGTGATTGTTGTTAAAGGCTCATGTTTTTTGTGAGGGGAAGAAAAGGAATGAAACGTTTTGTGACTTGTGTCTGCACTGAAGGTACCCTACAGTAGTCTTCTGAACAACACAAGCTTTGGATAATTGTTCAAATCGGGAAATGATCTCATTCAACTGGAGTTTGAGTGTTTGACAATAAATAGTTCTCTGCAAAGCGAACCACAGGTTTTGTACTGCTAAGATTCACAGAGCGGAGAAGTGAAAATCAGAATATTCTAAGACACCAAGGTCGGACCCCTCAGATAGCATATAAACATGACATGAGCCATGATCTTCTTTTTTTAATAACAGGATATTTGATTTGAAACTGCTACATTGATTAAACATGATTGATTACGTAGAAGTAGTGTTGGTCTCTAGCATTATATTGATTACCTTCTTCTTTTCTGCAAGAGATATATCTCTATCTAGTTTTCAGTGTGTTCCTTCTGCACCAGAATGGATATGGTTAGTGGATAAAGGTCTGTTATAAGAATCCCTTATACAGTATGTGACGTCATGCGTTTTGGATACTGTGTTTTTCTATATACATGTCCACGTCTCTTCTATGCAGAACCTTTTCTTAAGGAACTCAGTCGGGGTCCCAAAAAGTGAGAAAAGTGGAATACACCAGGTGCAATTTCTACATTTGGTTCTGCATCAGCTATCATCAGTTGTCCACTTGTTATGTCAGTGACTGACAACCACTCAATTATCCCGTGTCAGCTGACATGTTTTAGATTGTTAGGGAAAGTAGTCTAGCCATGTCACAATGTCGCCGGCTTTCTAGCCTCCACCGATCTACATTTCTTTTTCCATTTGTTTTGTCTGTATTGTACACACCTGGTCCCCATTACGTTTGAATTATTTCCCTGTTTATCCCTCTGGAGCTATCATGGTTTTGGTGCTTGTTTCTATCAGAGTCTAGGTGATGTGGGTAAGACGGAGTCAGGCGCAGGACACAGAGATGAGTAGTAATAGTAACTTTACTCAAAAATAGTCTTCCAACAATGTTTTACCCGCAAGGTGGAGGGGGGCCCCCCAAAAGTCTAGAGGCGCTTCGGCTCTATGGATATCAATAATTAATGAACTAAGCCTACAGTATGGCGTATAGACGGAGGGCATTACTGCAAGCAGAAAGGCATGTGTATAACACAAGCATTCAGTGTATTAGTCACTCTCATCCGCAACACTAATAATCATTATTATAAGGCATTATAAAGACTCATAGTTGCTTATTACCAGTTATAAAGCGTTTAACATACAATTATAGATGATATGTTAAAACTCAGTCTATTATGTATTGTTCCCATCCGCAGCACTATTAACCAAACTGAACTTTCTTGTTAATTCAGCTTTGTTTCTTCCTGTTGCGGAAGTATCTTTAGATCCAAGCCCCTCCGGCTCGCTTTGATATTTAAATGATATCCACACTGGTCCCTGGATCGCTGGTTCCAGCCTGGTGTGTTTAGAATGGGAGGGGGGGGTATGGAGGGAGAGGGGGTACGGAGGGAGAGGGGAAAGAAGGTGAGTGGGGGTGAAAAAATCTGGGCTCTGGATCGAGACTGACAAAAAAAATTGGGAGAGGAGAAAGGGAGGGAAGGGTGGAGAGGCCTGCCACTGTGCCGTTGTTATTGAGCTATATTTGGCAGCGGTGTGTATCAGTCTGTCATTGGGGGGAGTCAGTCTTCCTCTCGTGTGTGTGTGTGGGTCAGCTGGGAATGAGAAGAGATGGGGGGGATTGAAGGATGGTGATGGTGAGTGTACAGCACGCTGGGTTTCAGACTGACTGAGGAGGGGCCGAGGGGCAGATCTATTTTTACCCATGACAGGTTTAGCTGACAGTGAGCCAATACGATGAGAGAATCAATGTCTTCTGCTATAGATGTGATGCTCATCCCAGGTTTCTTTCAGAAGGTGTTGAGGTATTTGAATGGCTTAACTTGATACCTACCCTGGTTATCCTGTCATGTCTCCAAAGTTATGGTGTGGCATCTCACTGTTTATAGACAGAGGAACATTAGTAGATGTATGTTGTTGCAGTCTTCACCTCACACACACGCTCCTCAGACACGACTGCATTGGAAAGCACTACAGGAACTTAACATGAACTGGAACTGGCAATAGCTACGCAGGTCACATGGGTCCAGGGCCAGGCCAGACAGGTCACATGGGTCCAGGGCCAGGCCAGACAGGTCACATGGGTCCAGGGCCAGGCCAGACAGGTCACATGGGTCCAGGGCAAGGCCAGACAGGTCACATGGGTCCAGGGCCAGGCCAGACAGGTCACATGGGTCCAGGGCCAGGCCAGACAGGTCACATTGGTCCAGGGCCAGGCCAGACAGGTCACATGGGTCCAGGGCCAGGCCAGACAGGTCACATGGGTCCAGGGCCAGGCCAGACAGGTCACATGGGTCCAGGGCCAGGCCAGACAGGTCACATGGGTCCAGGGCCAGGCCAGACAGGTCACATGGGTCCAGGGCCAGGCCAGACAGGTCACATGGGTCCAGGGCAAGGCCAGACAGGTCACATGGGTCCAGGGCAAGGCCAGACAGGTCACATGGGTCCAGGGCAAGGCCAGACAGGTCACATGGGTCCAGGGCCAGGCCAGACAGGTCACATGGGTCCAGGGCCAGGCCAGACAGGTCACATGGGTCCAGGGCAAGGCCAGGCCAGACAGGTCACATGGGTCCAGGGCCAGGCCAGGCCAGACAGGTCACATGGGTACAGGGCCAGGCCAGACAGGTCACATGGGTCCAGGGCAAGGCCAGACAGGTCACATGGGTCCAGGGCAAGGCCAGACAGGTCACATGGGTCCAGGGCAAGGCCAGACAGGTCACATGGGTCCAGGGCAAGGCCAGGCCAGACAGGTCACATGGGTCCAGGGCCAGGCCAGGCCAGACAGGTCACATGGGTCCAGGGCCAGGCCAGACAGGTCACATGGGTCCAGGGCAAGGCCAGACAGGTCACATGGGTCCAGGGCAAGGCCAGACAGGTCACATGGGTCCAGGGCAAGGCCAGACAGGTCACATGGGTCCAGGGCCAGGCCAGACAGGTCACATGGGTCCAGGGCAAGGCCAGACAGGTCACATGGGTCCAGGGCCAGGCCAGACAGGTCACATGGGTCCAGGGCCAGGCCAGACCAGACAGGTAACATGGGTCCAGGGCAAGGCCAGACAGGTCACATGGGTCCAGGGCCAGGCCAGACAGGTCACATGGGTCCAGGGCCAGGCCAGACAGGTCACATGGGTCCAGGGCCAGGCCAGACAGGTCACATGGGTCCAGGGCAAGGCCAGACAGGTCACATGGGTCCAGGGCCAGGCCAGACAGGTCACATGGGTCCAGGGCCAGGCCAGACAGGTCACATGGGTCCAGGGCAAGGCCAGACAGGTCACATGGGTCCAGGGCAAGGCCAGACAGGTCACATGGGTCCAGGGCAAGGCCAGACAGGTCACATGGGTCCAGGGCAAGGCCAGACAGGTCACATGGGTCCAGGGCAAGGCCAGACAGGTCACATGGGTCCAGGGCAAGGCCAGACAGGTCACATGGGTCCAGGGCCAGGCCAGACAGGTCACATGGGTCCAGGGCCAGGCCAGACAGGTCACATGGGTCCAGGGCAAGGCCAGGCCAGACAGGTCACATGGGTCCAGGGCCAGGCCAGACAGGTCACATGGGTCCAGGGCAAGGCCAGACAGGTCACATGGGTCCAGGGCAAGGCCAGACAGGTCACATGGGTCCAGGGCAAGGCCAGACAGGTCACATGGGTCCAGGGCCAGGCCAGACAGGTCACATGGGTCCAGGGCAAGGCCAGACAGGTCACATGGATCCAGGGCCAGGCCAGACAGGTCACATGGGTCCAGGGCCAGGCCAGACAGGTCACATGGGCCCAGGGCAAGGCCAGACAGGTCACATGGGTCCAGGGCCGGGCCAGATAGGTCACATGGGTCCTGGGCCAGGCCAGATAGGTCACATGGGTCCAGGGCCAGGCCAAACAGGTCACATGGGTCCAGGGCCAGGCCAGACAGGTCACATGGGTCCAGGGCCAGGCCAGACAGGTCACATGGGTCCAGGGCCAGGCCAGACAGGTCACATGGGTCCAGGGCCAGGCCAGACAGGTCACATGGGTCCAGGGCCAGGCCAGACAGGTCACATGGGTCCAGGGCCAGGCCAGACAGGTCACATGGGTCCAGGGCAAGGCCAGACAGGTCACATGGGTCCAGGGCAAGGCCAGACAGGTCACATGGGTCCAGGGCAAGGCCAGACAGGTCACATGGGTCCAGGGCCAGGCCAGACAGGTCACATGGGTCCAGGGCCAGGCCAGACAGGTCACATGGGTCCAGGGCAAGGCCAGGCCAGACAGGTCACATGGGTCCAGGGCCAGGCCAGGCCAGACAGGTCACATGGGTCCAGGGCCAGGCCAGACAGGTCACATGGGTCCAGGGCAAGGCCAGACAGGTCACATGGGTCCAGGGCAAGGCCAGACAGGTCACATGGGTCCAGGGCAAGGCCAGACAGGTCACATGGGTCCAGGGCCAGGCCAGACAGGTCACATGGGTCCAGGGCAAGGCCAGACAGGTCACATGGGTCCAGGGCCAGGCCAGACAGGTCACATGGGTCCAGGGCCAGGCCAGACAGGTCACATGGGTCCAGGGCCAGGCCAGACAGGTCACATGGGTCCAGGGCAAGGCCAGACAGGTCACATGGGTCCAGGGCAAGGCCAGACAGGTCACATGGGTCCAGGGCCAGGTCAGACAGGTCACATGGGTCCAGGGCCAGGCCAGACAGGTCACATGGGTCCAGGGCCAGGCCAGACCAGACAGGTAACATGGGTCCAGGGCCAGGCCAGACAGGTCACATGGGTCCAGGGCAAGGCCAGACAGGTCACATGGGTCCAGGGCAAGGCCAGACAGGTCACATGGGTCCAGGGCCAGGCCAGACAGGTCACATGGGTCCAGGGCCAGGCCAGACAGGTCACATGGGTCCAGGGCCAGGCCAGACAGGTCACATGGGTCCAGGGCAAGGACAGATAGGTCACATGGGTCCAGGGCAAGGCCAGACAGGTCACATGGGTCAAGATCCAGGCCAGACAGGTTATCAACTCAGTGACGCAATGGGCTACTTTGAGAGCTTGGATTTGGCCTTAGTAGGTGTTTTTAGATCAAGTAGCAAGTTATCTAGACTGATATCATCTCTCTCTCTCTCTCTCTCTCTCTCTCTCTCTCTCTCTCTCTCTCTCTCTCTCTCTCTCTGTAGGGTTCAGCTGATTCCTACACTAGTAGACCCTCAGATTCCGACGTGTCCCTGGAGGACGACCCGGAGGCGTCTCGGCTAGAAGCCGAGCGCCAGGCCCAACTGCAGCTGGAGAGAGCCAAGGTAGGTAACCTGGCTTCTAACCCCTAGTCAGTTGGAGAGAGCCAACATGCTAGAAATGTAAAGGCAATGTTCTCGCATAGTATCTCAGCTCAATCTGGATATTACGTTTACGTTTAAATCGCACTAGAGTGCTGATCATCAGCGCTATGAATTTAATCAAGCCCTTAGTCAGGAATAAGTCTGGTTTGAAGTCGAGTGCCAGACACAACTGCAGCTGAGAGAGAGAGCCAAAGAAGGCAACCTCTCCTTCACCCGATAGTCAGGCCTAGAGAGCCAGGGTTAGTAGAGTCGGGAGTTTAGTTAGTTAATTAGCTTGTTTACGTAAACAGGAGTTTAATCAGGCCAAACTGTAGATGGAGAGAGCTAAGGTGAGCAACACTTCTTCAACCTCTTTTCTCCCCTGCAACTATTCCTCAGGTCGAACAGATGTAGGATCTTAATTTGAGCCAGTTTGCTACAGCAGGAAAATAATCCTGCAGCAACAGGAACTGTGAATTATTATGTGGATTATAATGACTGTTGGACATTTTAAATGGGAAATTACTAACTTGTGATGCATTTTAAAACCTTGAATACATTACAAGTCACGGACCAGGATGTCTTGCTCCCAGGCAGACTAAATAACTTTTTTGCCCGCTTTGAGGACAATACAGTGCCACTGACACGGCCTGCAACGAAAACAT
The DNA here is from genome assembly GCF_021184085.1 of Oncorhynchus gorbuscha. NCBI lineage: Eukaryota > Metazoa > Chordata > Actinopteri > Salmoniformes > Salmonidae > Oncorhynchus > Oncorhynchus gorbuscha. The sequence continues at coordinate 96,157,357 of NC_060175.1, forward strand.
GCGGTCTCTCCTTCACTGCAGCCGAGGTGAGTAAGACGTTTAAACGTGTTAACCCTCGCAAGGCTGCAGGCCCAGACGGCATCCCCAGCCGCGCCCTCAGAGCATGCGCAGACCAGCTGGCCGGTGTGTTTACGGACATATTCAATCAATCCCTATACCAGTCTGCTGTTCCCACATGCTTCAAGAGGGCCACCATTGTTCCTGTTCCCAAGAAAGCTAAGGTAACTGAGCTAAACGACTACCGCCCCGTAGCACTCACTTCCGTCATCATGAAGTGCTTTGAGAGACTAGTCAAGGACCATATCACCTCCAACCTACCTGACACCCTAGACCCACTCCAATTTGCTTACCGCCCAAATCGGTCCACAGACGATGCAATCTCAACCACACTGCACACTGCCCTAACCCACCTGGACAAGAGGAATACCTATGTGAGAATGCTGTTCATCGACTACAGCTCGGCATTCAACACCATAGTACCCTCCAAGCTCGTCATCAAGCTCGAGACCCTGGGTCTCGACCCCGCCCTGTGCAACTGGGTACTGGACTTCCTGACGGGCCGCCCCCAGGTGGTGAGGGTAGGCAACAACATCTCCTCCCCACTGATCCTCAACCCGGGGGCCCCACAAGGGTGCGTTCTGAGCCCTCTCCTGTACTCCCTGTTCATCCACAACTGCGTGGCCACGCACGCCTCCAACTCAATCATCAAGTTTGCGGACGACACAACAGTGGTAGGCTTGATTACCAACAACGACGAGACGGCCTACAGGGAGGAGGTGAGGGCCCTCGGAGTGTGGTGTCAGGAAAATAACCTCACACTCAACGTCAACAAAACTAAGGAGATGATTGTGGACTTCAGGAAACAGCAGAGGGAACACCCCCCTATCCACATCGATGGAACAGTAGTGGAGAGGGTAGCTAGTTTTAAGTTCCTCGGCATACACATCACAGACAAACTGAATTGGTCCACTCACACTGACAGCGTCGTGAAGAAGGCGCAGCAGCGCCTCTTCAACCTCAGGAGGCTGAAGAAATTCGGCTTGTCACCAACAGCACTCACAAACTTCTACAGATGCACAATCGAGAGCATCCTGGCGGGCTGTATCACCGCCTGGTACGGCAACTGCTCCGCCCTCAACCGTAAGGCTCTCCAGAGGGTAGTGAGGACTGCACAACGCATCACCGGGGGCAAACTACCTGCCCTCCAGGACACCTACACCACCCGATGTTACAGGAAGGCCATAAAGATCATCAAGGACATCAACCACCCGAACCACTGCCTGTTCACCCCGCTATCATCCAGAAGGCGAGGTCAGTACAGGTGCATCAAAGCTGGGACCGAGAGACTGAAAGACAGCTTCTATCTCAAGGCCATCAGACTGTTAAACAGCCACCACTAACATTGAGTGGCTGCTGCCAACACACTGCCATTGACACTGACCCAACTCCAGCCACTTTAATAATGGGAATTGATGGGAAATTATGTAAATATATCACTAGCCACTTTAAACAATGCTACCTTATATAATGTTACTTACCCTACATTATTCATCTCATATGCATATGTATATACTGTACTCTACATCATCGACTGCATCCTTAGGTAATACATGTATCACTAGCCACTTTAACTATGCCACTTTGTTTACTTTGTCTACACACTCATCTCATATGTATATACTGTACTCGATACCATCTACTGTATGCTGCTCTGTACCATCACTCATTCATATATCCTTATGTACATATTCCTTATCCCCTTACACTGTATATAAGACAGTAGTTTTGGAATTGTTAGTTAGATTACTTGTTGGTTATCACTGCATTGTCGGAACTAGGATCACAAGCATTTCGCTACACTCGCATTAACATCTGCTAACCATGTGTATGTGACAAATACAATTTGATTTGATTTGATTTGATTTGAAGTTTGCGCCGGACAATTCTCAGCAACAGAAGAGTGATCAAATTAAGATCCTACATCTGTAAATGTGAACTTCTTCTCAGGCAATTTACCTAGTAAAATAAAGGTTGAATATAAAAATAAAGCAGTGTTTAGTCAGGTCCAGAGACACAAGGAGAGAGCCAAGGAGAGACCCAAGGAGAGAGCCAAGGAGAGACCCAAGGAGAGAGCCAAGGAGAGAGCCAAGGAGAGACCCAAGGAGAAAGCCAAGGAGAGAGCCAAGGAGAGAGCCAAGGAGAGAGCCAAGGAGAGAGCCAAGGAGAGACCCAAGGAGAGACCCAAGGAGAGACCCAAGGAGAGAGCCAAGGAGAGACCCAAGGAGAGAGCCAAGGAGAGACCCAAGGAGAGACCCCCATAGGATGGGATATTGTCAGGTCAATGCAACCTTTGGTAAACACTGTTTTATGTATCTGTCTGTCCTCCCCAGTCAAAACCCGTAGCATTTGCAGTGAAGACCAACGTGAGCTACTGTGGTGCTCTAGATGCTGACTGTCCTGTCCAAGGTGCTGCTATCAACTTTGAAACCAAAGACTTTCTACACATAAAAGAGGTGAGAGGAGTTCAGTAGGCGTCATTATCAACGATCACTATCACGTCCTCACCATCACCACTAGAATGCCATTTCTTTAGTTGTTGCAGTAATCTTAAACAGTAGCTATTGTAACCCAGTCCTTACACATACACAATATGTATGGTCATGACAACCACAGGCATCTCTATCACGGCGGTTACAACCACTGCTGCCATATTGTCGAAACAGCAGTGACAACAGTTTCATTTGGACTTGACTGGAATCCATTTTTGTCTCTTTGCAGAAATACAGCAATGACTGGTGGATTGGTCGGCTGGTGAAGGAAGGGGCAGACATAACTTTCATCCCCAGCCCGGTGAAACTGGAGGCCATGCGGATCAAACAGGAACAGAAACAGGCCCAGAGGTCAGGGTTCATTGTCTCTCCCTGCTACATACAGAGTCTCTTTCTCAGTAGTCTTTTCTCTATTCCTTGTGTCGTCTTCTACAATCCTCTCCCTGCCTCCTCAAAACTTCAACAAGGACTTTTAAACGATTCCTTGAGTATCATAAGGATGCAAGGGGAGGGTTCAAGGAGATGATTCAAGGAGAGTTAAGGTACTTGTATAGTCCTTGAATCCTCGTCTTGCTCATCGGCACCATGTTGTTGTCCTGCAGGAAAGCGGCGAACTCATCGTCGGGTTGGAGATCCACACCACCTAGTGCAGGTGAGTGACTGCTGTTGGGTGACTGACCTCCTCCTTCTCCCTCATACCAGAAACAATTGCTTTTCATTATGTAGCAAAGCATGTTTATCCATAATCAATCAATCGTATTTATTTGATAGAGCTTTTTTACACCAGCAGTTGTCACAAAGTGCTTTACAGAAACCAGCCTTAAACTCAGAGCAATCAACCAAATGCACAGCATTCAGAGTTGAGGTCAACTCCATTTCAATTGAGTCAATTCAGGAAGGATGCTGAAAATCTGATTCCAACCCTGACAGTGTTGTTGCATTTTACTGGATGAGTACGAAAGGGTCTGGAAGGTTGCTACAGGATATCCTGTCTTCAGACACTACACCATCTGCTCTCAGCTTTCATGCTAAATGTGTTTTCTCTTGTTTTTACAAGCCAAACAGAAGCAGAAGCAGGTATGTTTGTAATGCAGATGATTCTACTGTGTATCAGAGCTAGAATTAAGAATAGCTGTGTCATAACATACTCTCTACTACCAACTGTTTTGCTCTTAGTTGATGACACTGGTAGATTCTAATGTCAATGACTGGAGGGTTACGCTTAGGGCCCAGAGTTATCCCTAACTACATGATCTGACCAGGGCCTTACTAAAAACATAGTAAAACTCAGGGTTCTAGTTATGCTCCAAAGTGGGTGTTAGCCCGTTCCAAGCCCAGTGGGTGTTGGCCCATTTCAAGCCCAGTGTGTGTTGGCCCGTTTCAAGCCCAGTGTGTGTTGGCCCGTTCCAAGCCCAGTGGGTGTTGGCCCGTTTCATGCCCAGTGTGTGTTGGCCTATTCCAAGCCCAGTGTGTGTTGGCCCGTTCCAAGCCCAGTGTGTGTTGGCCCGTTCCAAGCCCAGTGTGTGTTGGCCCGTTTCAAGCCCATTGTGTGTTGGCCCGTTTCAAGCCCAGTGTGTGTTGGCCCGTTCCAAGCCCAGTGTGTGTTGGCCCGTTCCAAGCCCAGTGTGTGTTGGCCCGTTTCAAGCCCAGTGTGTGTTGGCCCGTTCCAAGCCCAGTGTGTGTTGGCCCCTTCCAAGCCCAGTGTGTGTTGGCCCGTTTCAAGCCCAGTGTGTGTTGGCCCGTTCCAAGCCCAGTGTGTGTTGGCCCGTTCCAAGCCCAGTGTGTGTTGGCCCGTTTCAAGCCCAGTGTGTGTTGGCCCGTTTCAAGCCCAGTGTGTGTTGGCCCGTTTCAAGCCCAGTGTATGTTGACCCGTTTCAAGCCCAGTGTATGTTGACCCGTTTCAAGCCCAGTGTGTGTCTCCCCTGCAGACAGAGCATCTCCCACCCTATGATGTTGTTCCTTCCATGAGACCAGTGGTGTTGGTGGGGCCGTCACTGAAAGGCTATGAGGTGAGAGGCTGGTCGATACGCACACACATACGCACCACACCTTCCTTGGCCCATTAAGCTTTAAGATTTTATTGGCTCAATTAAGATGTTTTATTTAATTTAATTTAACTAGGCAAGTCAGTTAATAACAAATTCTTATTTACAATGACAGCCTACACTGGCCAAACTCGGACGACACTGGGCCAATTGTGCTCCACCCTATGGGACTCCCAATCACGGCCAGTTGTGATACAGCCTGGATTCGAACCAGGGTGTCTGTAATGACACCTCAATCACTGAGATGCAGTGCCTTAGACCACTGCTCCACTCGGGAGCCAAAAAGACACTACATTATGATACAGTAAGAATATGTACTGCCCACTCACAATCCCAGCCTGATGTACATGCACAATATATAGAGTAGATGATGTGTAGGTTATGTCAGGAATGGGATATAAGATGATACTGTCATCAATGTGACTGTATTGAGCTTCTTAGCCCAACAAACACATCTGCACAACAATAAGGCTTATAATTTAATCAAATCTCTGCATGCTTCAACATTTTCTCTCTCTCTCTCCTGTGTGGATGTAGACTGAGAGACAAGCAGTTTGTTTTGTGTGTCTATGAAATATTTATGCATTTCTCTGGTGAAATGTGTTTTGTGGATGCTCCAGGGGCATACATCAGCCTCTCTCTGACTCTCTCACTCTCTCTTTCTCTCTCACTCTCTCCCATAGACAACAGGAGAGCAGAAGCAGGAGGACTGCTTGGTTGTATCCCCTATTTCACGAGACATTAATTTTCCATCTCTCTCTAAGCTCCACTGCCACAGCCAGTCAGACTAACATCTCTCTCTAAGCTCCACAGCCAGTCAGACTAACATCTCTCTCTAAGCTCCACAGCCAGTCAGAATAACATCTCTCTCTAAGCTCCACTGCCACAGCCAGTCAGAATAACATCTCTCTCTAAGCTCCACAGCCAGTCAGACTAACATCTCTCTCTAAGCTCCACTGCCACAGCCAGTCAGAATAACATCTCTCTCTAAGCTCCACAGCCAGTCAGACTAACATCTCTCTCTAAGCTCCACAGCCAGTCAGACTAACATCTCTCTCTAAGCTCCACAGCCAGTCAGACTAACATCTCTCTCTTAGCTCCACAGCCAGTCAGACTAACATCTCTCTCTAAGCTCCACAGCCAGTCAGACTAACATCTCTCTCTAAGCTCCACTGCCACAGCCAGTCAGACTAACATCTCTCTCTAAGCTCCACAGCCCGTCAGATTAACATCTCTCTCTAAGCTCCACAGCCCGTCAGACTAACATATCTCTCTAAGCTCCACAGCCTGTCAGACTAACATCTATCTCTAAGCTCCAAGGCCAGTCAGACTAACATCTCTCTCTAAGCTCCACAGCCAGTCAGACTAACATCTCTCTCTAAGCTCCACAGCCTGTCAGACTAACATCTCTCTCTAAGCTCCACAGCCTGTCAGACTAACATCTCTCTCTAAGCTCCACAGCCTGTCAGACTAACATCTCTCTCTAAGCTCCACAGCCAGTCAGACTAACATCTCTCTCTAAGCTCCACAGCCAGTCAGACTAACATCTCTCTCTAAGCTCCACAGCCAGTCAGACTAACATCTCTCTCTAAGCTCCACTGCCACAGCCAGTCAGAATAACATTTCTCTCTAAGCTCCACAGCCAGTCAGACTAATATGTGTGCAGATGAAAAGGAAGGAACACTCAGATCCATGTTTTCTACTTCCTAATGGTCACAAAAACAGGCCACACACGAAGTTCTGTCCTTATTTCATACACCATACATATTTGTGTTCCTTCACTTTCTAAGTATTTCAGAGAGGGAAGAAGCGGGGGAGACAGGTGGAGACAGGGAGAGGAGAAGCTAGAGAGAGAGAGGGTGGTGAGAGAGAGGAGAGAGACTGAGAGACGGAGAGAGAGAGATACAACACAGGGATCAGTGTTCTCTCTGTTCCTAACCAATCATCACACTCCCCTCTGTCTCCCAGGTAACAGACATGATGCAGAAGGCCCTGTTTGACTTCCTGAAACACAGGTTTGATGGAAGGTGGGTACAGCCAGAACCACTATGGAATAAGTGTTATAACTGTTTTGTAAAAATCCTTTATGATTTTGAATGCAGTGTATCCGCTTGTCTGGCTGGAATTGTATTCTTATATTGTAAAAAAAAATGGAATCCATCCATCCATCTAACGATCTATGTTTTTAGAATCTCTATCACGCGGGTGACTGCTGATCTGTCATTGGCCAAAAGGTCTGTATTGAACAAGAAGGCTATCATGGAGAGGTCCAACACACGCTCCAGTCTTGGTAAGAACAGGAGGACTTGTCCTGCAGCACTCATCATCTTTAATGTAGACATTTGTTTGTTTTTCATCTTCATTTAGGGTGTGTAATAACCCTCTGTCAGTCCTGAGTACATGGTTTAGACTGTTATGTTGATAGATGTACTACAGGTGTAGAATCTTAATTGGATCACACTGTTGCAGAACTTTCGTGTAATAAGGAAATGTAAAACTTGTAGTGTATTTGAGATTTAAAAAGGCTTCTGAAGTTTGTAATTTCCACTTAGATTTTTCAGGCTTGATTTTCCCTTAAAGAAAAATTAATCAACCCCTAGAAAAAGGGCCATAAATTATAATCCACATAATGATTCACATTTCCTGTTGCTTTAATATTATTTTCCTGCTGTAGCAAACTGTCTCAAATTAAGTTCCAAAATCTGTATATGACTCAGGACAGATCACATTTTCTCTGTACTCAGCCCTCTCTCTCTCTGTCTCTCTGTGTGTTGGGGTGGTAGCTGAGGTCCAGAGTGAGATTGAGAGGATTTTTGAGCTGGCTAAGACTCTACAGCTCGTAGTTCTGGATGCAGACACTATCAACCACCCAGCACAGCTCCTCAAAACATCCCTGGCTCCTATCATCATTTACGTTAAGGTGTCCTCTCCAAAGGTAAGGACTGATCCACTACCAGCACACGGTTAGTCAGCCAGTCGGCCAGCCAGCCAGCCAGCCAGCCAGCCAGTTAGTCAGTCAGCCAGTCAGCCAGCGAGTTAGTCAGTTAGCGAGCCAGCCAGTCAGCCAGTTAGTCAGTCAGCCAGTTGGTCAGTCAGCCAGTCAGTCAGCCAGTCAGTCATTCAGCCAGTCAGTCAGTCAGCCAGTCAGTCAGTTAGTCAGTCAGCCAGTCAGTCAGTCAGTCAGCCAGTCAGTCATTCAGCCAGTCAGCCAGTCAGTCATTCAGCCAGTCAGTCAGTCAGGGCAGTCATTCAGCCAGTCAGTCAGTCATTCAGCCAGTCAGTCAGGGCAGTCAGTCATTCAGCCAGTCAGTCAGTCAGCCAACCATTCAGTCAGTCAGGGCAGTCAGCCAGCCAGTCAGTGAGCCAGCCAGTCAGTCTGCCAGCCAGCCAGTGAGTCATTCAGCCGGCCAGCCAGTCAGTTAGTCAGCCAGCCAGCCAGTCAGCCAGTTATCCATCCAGCCAGTTATTCAGCCAGCCAGTCAGTCAATAAGCCAGCCAGTTAGTCAGCCAGCCTACCAGCCAGTCATTCAGTCAGCCAGTCAGTCAGTCAGTCAGTCAGTCAGTCAGTCAGTCAGTCAGTCAGTCAGTCAGTCAGTCAGTTATTCAGCCATCCAGTTATCCATCCAGCCAGTCATTCAGCCAGCCAGGCAGTTAGTCAGCCAGCCAGTCAGTCATTAAGCCAGCCAGTTAGTCAGCCAGCCTGCCAGCCAGTCATTCAGCCAGCCAGTCAGTCATTCAATCAGTTAGTCATTCAGCCAGCCAGCCAGCCAGTTAGTCAGCCAGTCAGCCAGCCAGTCAGCCAGTCAGTCAGTCAGTCATTCATCCATCCATCCATCCAGCCAGCCAGCCAGCCAGCCAGCCAGTCATTCAGCCGGCCAGTTAGTCAGTCAGCCAGCAAGTCAGCCAGCAAGTTAATTATTTTATCTTCTCTCCCAGGTTCTTCAGAGGCTCATTAAATCTCGGGGGAAATCTCAAAGTAAACACCTCAATGTACAGATGATGGCAGGGGACAAACTAGCACAGTGTCCACCCGTATGTAATGAAAATAATACTAATACTTTTATTTGTACAACAATCTACGTTACTCTGTCTGTCCAACATAACGGTAGGCTTACACTCAGCTGATAGGGGTGTTAATAGCATTCCCTTGAGGCTTACCATTTAGTTTTTGACATTGTGTTAACATCTCATCTCTCAGGAGATGTTTGATGTGATCCTGGATGAGAACCAGCTGGAGGATGCATGCGAACACCTGGCAGAATACCTGGACATCTACTGGCGCGCCACTCACCTGCCCTGCTCCGCCCCCCTCAACCCCCTATTGGACCAGAGCGAGGTCACCCCGCCCTCCGCTAACTCCAGCCAACAGGTGAGCTCCTCTCAGCGTGGTGTGTGATGACCAATAGTTCCAGGTTGTGCTGTTTGCCGTTGTGCTGTGCATCTTATTAATGCGCTTCCTGAGATTGTCAATTGTACAGAGCGACTGTAACGGGAAAAAAATAAGTACTTGAACGCCACTAAATAATCTGTTCCTGGACCTGTTGTCATTCTGCTGTTAGCTATTCTCTCATTCATCCTTGTCTTTCTGTGTTTGCAGTTCTCCGAGACTCAGGAGTTAATAGAATGATCACTCCTTAGCTACCACAGGTCTGGGTGAGTAGGACCTTCTCACTATCCCTCCCTAACCCTTTGCTCTGTTCCATTCTACTCTATTTGATTCTAAAAGGAACAGCCACTGCTGTGGGTCAGATGTAAGGGGTCAGAATTTAGAGATCACCGGGGGTCACAGGAGGACCAGGGGTTGGGAATTCCTGTCTGGATAGGCACCATCTCCACAGGCCAGCCCCTGTGGACAGGGGGGCAGGGCAGCTTGTATCTGAGAGAGAGAGAGAGAGAGAGAGAGAGAGAGAGAGAGAGAGAGAGAGAGAGAGAGAGAGAGAGAGAGAGAGAGAGAGAGAGAGAGAGAGAGAGAGAGAGAGAGAGAGAGAGAGAGAGAGAGGAGCATGACAAGGAAGAGGAGGAGGAAAAGGAGAACACCCCCTAACGAAGACGGACCCCCACCTCCACGCTGCCCCCTGCTGGAGAGTCCTCCCAGTGCCTTGACTTCTCCCAGCGTGGCGTGATGCATCTCGCCACTGCAACCGGACCGTCATCTTGTCCTGGACAACACACTACCCTTACACCCCCACCCGAACCCACCCGAACCCTCCCTAGCAGCACTCAAAACCACTTAGCGGTACCACCTAAACAGTTACACTACTGTTCAAAAGTTTGGGGTCACTTAGAAATGTCCTTGTTTTTGAAAGAAAAGCTAATTTTTTTGTACATTAAAATAACATGAAATTTGTCAGAAATACAGTGTAGACATTGTTAATGTTGTAAATGACTATAGTAGCTGGAAACGGCCCATTAGGCCCATTATCAGCAACTATCTCTCCTGTGTTCCAATGGCACGTTGTATTAGCTAATCCAAGTTTATCATTTTAAAAGGCTAATTTATCATGAGAAAACCCTTTTGCAATTATGTTAGCACAGCTGAAAACTGTTGTTCTGATTAAAGAAGCAATAAAATTGGCCTTCATTAGCCCAGTTGAGTATCTGGAGCATCAGCATTTGTGGGTTCAATTACAAGTTCAAAATGGCCAGAAACAAAGAACATTCTTCTGAAACTCTTCAGTCTATTCTTGTTCTGAGAAATGAAGGCTACTCCATGCGAGAAATTGGCAAGAAACTGAAGATCTCGTACAACGCTGTGTACTAGTCCCTTCACAGAACAGCGCAAACTGTCTCTAACCAGAATAGAAAGAGGAGTCGGAGGCCCCGGTGCACAACTGAGCAAGAGGACAAGTAGAGGACAAGTAGAGGAGGACATGGGCCTCTGTAACGCCTATGTAGATATTCCATTTTTAAAAATCAGCCTTCTCCAGCTACAATAGTCATTTACAACATGAACAATTTCTACACTGTATTTCTGATCATTTTGATGTTATTTTAATGGACAGAAAAATGTGCTTTTCTTTCAAAAACAAGGACATTTCTAAGTGACCCCAAATTTTTGAACAGTAGTGTAGGTACAACCCAAACTGTCTCCAGACACAGATGAGTTGGTTCAGTTCACATGCTGAAACATCAAGTGTAATGTAATGCTTATTAGTGACTGTGGGATCAAAAAGTCAGGATGGAACGATTTGACTGAGTATTTGCTGGAATTAGGGCCCACTGGGCAGAGTGGTCAACATTGTATTCACATGTGTTCAGGCACCTGGGCTGGTACACACTATGACCTTACCTTTCTCTTTCTTTATAGATGTGGTAAAGAGACCAATCCAACTCGACCGAAATCCCACATCAACGCCATTCAGGATCTCCTCATTGCCCTCCATAAAAATTAGCCTACATTTAGGCTATTGTTTATATGTGTATTTGACACTATTTTGGAGTGAAAATCGGATTAAAATGCTTGTATGGATGTCAACGCCAATACAGGTTCATGTCATCATCACTAATCAACTGATTTACACTTAAAAACGGCTTCAAGTACCACCACCGATTTCTATATGCTAGCTACGCTACCAGCTTCTACGAACATAAATTAGCATTTAACAGACTTTTTTATAATCACGAAAAGGACTATTTCTAAATATTATGCAGCGAAAACAGTAGCAACCACATTGTGGGCCTGTTAGAACACAAATATCTTGACAGATTTGAAGAATATCCACTTTGTATAATCTGATTTTTAGAATGTGTTTTTAGATGGTTTCCTTGCTGTTTCCCCGCGGTCTGCGTTCCATTCATCTCTAAACGGCATATATTGCTCGCTTTCGCTTGCTTGATAACTAGTTTTTTTCCCTGGTCTGTTTTCAATTGTGTTTCTGTAGCTAACTGTTTTTTGTAGGTGTTATATAGTGACACAGAGGAATCAAACATATATGAATCAGAGCACATCAAAGCACATTATCAAAGCACAAACTTGCACACTGTCATCTACAACTCTTATGTATATTTATCATGTATCAACATTATGGATCTACAGTAGATCAGAGTAGTTTTGCCATTGAATCCACCAATCAGATCGCAGATAGCGACCGAGATAGGAGGAGTCAGACCAGACACTTTTGCATGTCTACCTGAAATGTATATATAAAAAAAATTAATGACCAAAAAGATCATCGTTACTTGAGGAGATACGTTAACCATTTGTAGGGAAGTTCTAAACTTTTAGGCAACACACGAACACTCTCCCTAAAACCAATTCCAGACTGTCCAGAATGTATCACTACAGGACTTTACTGTAGCTCTCCTCCTACTGGCAGGATTCAGTCTGATCTGTTTCCTCAGACACTACATCACACTCAATGTAGGCTATTTGAGCAGTTGATTAGCACTTATAAAAAGATCAGTTAAAGTTCTGATAATTAATTCAGTTAAAGTCCCAGTGCTCCAGTGGTGAGTAGCCTATAAATGATGCTTCCACTATAATTCAGTTCTTACGAATTATGATGTAAATCTAGCCATTCCACTGTAATCACAAGGACTGTGACAAAGCAGAGGAAGAGGAAGAGAGAGGCCCAACTCGGCAGCAAATCGGTCTCCCTCCAGCAGATGGCGTTTTTATGTTGTTTCACCCATCAAGCAATGAGTTTTTGGATGGAGGTCAAATGAGAGAGTGTTGAATTTGGTCAACAAAATAATTTATGGGTTATTTGCTATGTGAGGTTTATTTGATAAAATAAAAGTTTTGTAATGCTTAAATTGTTACTAGTATACTGATATAAGTTGGAAAAAACACTTTATATCGGAGTTGTCTCGAAATGGCTATGCATATTCATGGCATGAGGCTAGTAGCATAGCGTCTCTCTCCGTTGAATACAGGAGGTTGATGTCAACAACTCTCATTGAATATTCAAAAAATGATTATAATAATGAGATGTAATCAACCAATCCAAAGAAAGGATAGGCGGGAGCTAGACAGCCCGCTGTGCCGCTTTGTGGACAACGACTCCCATTGTTAGGGAGGAGAGACGTATATCTTGTCAGTATATCAATAATCCTAGGCCAAAGGGTGTCCATAGCACTTCCTGTCATTCATGTGTGTGGAGCGAGGGACCTCTAGTGGTGGGCTTGTGTCACGACACCTGAAGTGACATAGTATTCAATGTTACCCAATTGTAATACCATAATAGAATGTCAACTCATAATGAATCTGAATATAATAGGTAATCTAGAGGAAAAAGTAGAATGATGATGTGTTGACCATATGTAGATCAAACACCATTTGTATGAGCTTCCAACCTTTACCATTACATTTACATTACATTTAAGTCATTTAGCAGACGCTCTTATCCAGAGCGACTTACAAATTGGTGCATTCACTTTACCAATTTGTAACATATTGTAACATATTCGTAACATATTGTTACGAATTGGAATTAGCAACATATCATACGAATTTCAGGATTATAATTTCAATTAATCAAGCAAATGTATTTATAAAGCCCTTCTTACATCAGCTGATGTCACAAAGTGCTGTACAGAAACCCAGCCTAAAACCCTAAACAGCAAGAAATGCAGGTGTAGAAGCATGGTGGCTAGGAAAAACTCCCTAGAAAGGCCAAAACCCAGGAAGAAACCTAGAGAGGAACCAGGCTATGATGGGTGGCCAGTCCTCTTCTGGCTGTGCCGGGTGGAGATTATAACAGAACTTGGCCAAGATGTTCAAATGTTCATAGATGACCAGCAGGGTCAAATAATAATAATCACAGTGGTTGTAGAGGGTGCAACAGGTCAGTACCTCAGTAGTAAATGTCAGTTGGCTTTTCATAGCCGATCATTCAGTGTATCTCTACCGCACCTGCTGTCTCTAGAGAGTTGAAAACAGCAGGTCTGGGACAAGGTAGCACATCTGGTGAACAGGTCAGGGTTCCATAGCCGCAGGCAGAACAGTTGAACCTGGAGCAGCAGCACAGCCAGGTGGACTGGGGACAGCAAGGAGTCATTAGGCCAGGTAGTCCTGATTCATGGTCCTACAGCTCAGGTCCTCCGAGAGAAAGAAAGAGAAAGGGATAGTAAAATAGAGAGAGAAAATTAGAGAGAGCATACTTAAATTCACACAGGAAACCGGATAATAACAGGAAAAATCATCCAGATATAACAGACTGACCCAAGCCCCCCGACATATAATCTACTGCAGCATCAATACTGGAGGCTGAGACAGGAGGGGTCAGGAGACACTGCGGCCCTGTTCGACGATGCCCCCGGACAGGGCCAAACAGGCAGGATATCACCCCATCCACTTTGCCAAAGCACAGCCCCCAAACCACTAGAGGGAAATCTTCAACCACCAACCTACTATCTTGAGACAAGGCTTAGTATTGCGTATTGTGCACAGCATCATACGAAAGGGATGACGTTGTGCACAGCATCATACGAAAGGGACGACGTTGTGCACAGCATCATACGAAAGGGAGGACGTTGTGCACAGCATCATACGAAAGGGATGACGTTGTGCACAGCATCATACGAAAGGGTTAACGTTGTGCATAGCATCATACGAAAGGGATGACGTTGTGCACAGCATCATACGAAAGGGATGACGTTGTGCACAGCATCATACGAAAGGGATGACGTTGTGCACCATTTTCACCAACCCGTTTTGGCTCATGAGCGCTACTTTCAAAACTACTGGTTAAATTATAAAACACCTTTATAAGGTTTCTGTAAAGGAGCTACATGTATGTTTCTTTGAATAGGAGTACAGACCTGAAGCTTTCCCAAGAAAACACGAGCTTTAAGCACAGAGCAGCACGCATCTCAGTACAGAAAAACACTCACATAAGTATTGCTTTGTCATTACATAAAACTATACATTAATGAAATGAATTACTACCACCGTTAATTAAATGTATGTGCATGACAACATATTTATTTTTTACAAGTAGAAGGACATCTCATATTTATTTTACAAGTAAAAGGAACGTCATATTTATTTTACAAGAACATATCATGTTTCTTTCTATGTAGAAGGGCTTTCCAGGACCATAATAAGTCACTATAGCTTTTCACTTGTCATTCTGAAGAGAAAATGAATGGATGACAATCACATGATGTATTCAGTATTTATGTATCATTACATATTTGTATATATTGTATATTTAAGCAATAAGGCCTGAGGGGGTATGCTATATAGCCAATATACCACGGCTAAGGGCTATTCTTAGACACAACGCAACGCGGAGTGCCTGGATACAGCCCTTAGCTGTGGTATATTGTACCATGTACCACAAACCCCAGAGGTGCCTTATTGCTATTATAAACTGGTTACCAACTTTTAAAATATATATGTTTTGTCATACCCGTGGTATATGGTCTGATATACCACGGCTGTCAGACAATCAGCATTCAGGGCTCGAACCACCCAGTTTATAATTCATTCTCAGTTCTTCCTCAGTAATATTAAGGTGCACAAAATCTACAAATGTTGACAGACAACATCTAGGAAATGTACTGTAGACCTACTTATATGCTCATGTCTTCAAAGCCTCATAAGCATGTATTTATATATAAATAGTGTGTTTTCTTTCTTTTTAGTATGAAACACTGAACGTGTCCACTACTTTTGAGCAGAGCCATGTGCCCTGGTCAAACGATGTGCACTACAGGGGACAGGAGGCCGTTCAGATGCAACCACTGTAATTATTTCCATTGACTGACCTCTAACCTAACATTTTTGCAGTTTTGAGAGACATTATAAGGCTTGAGAACTACACAACACACACACATACACAAACCAAGCACAGTTTCACTGCTGAAACACAACAATCTGAATCAATCTCACTTGCATTCCATTTTTATTGCAGGTAATTTATATATATTTTTTAAACAAGTAAAATCTTTGGATATCCGAAGCACAATTTTTTACTATTATAATTTTCAATAGTTTTTCTCCCCGACATACCTAAATTCTGTATGCAATACAAAGTCTTCTAGCTTCGACAAGGCAGTAGCTGAACCTATCAAGACTCCTCCTCTGTTTAAGACGGGGTAAAAACTGCACTATTTTTATTTTTATGTCTGATTTATATTTATACTGCAATACATGCACTAAATGTAACTCTGCTGTACCCACCACCACCTCCAATACTGAATATGATGTCTGGTGTAATAACAACAATGTTCAGAAAAGTCAACATATGAAATGTCCTACTAACCTGCTGTACCCGATAATGTACAGAATGCATCTGTTTTCAATAGCACATTATGAAAAATAAGAACATAAATGAATAAACAGAACATTTGATTGATGTTTACAAATGCTCTGGCTTTGTTATTTCAGAAAATCCCCCACCACATAATTTGTCCAGTATTCAACAGTAGTTGCGTGATTGGACAGAAACAACCACTATGTCACCAGCAGATGGAAGTGTTTACCTTGTTAGACTGTATCATGGGACTAGGACACACTGTCTGAGTCCCATTACGTGGCGTCCTGGCAGTGGGACTAGGACACACTGTCTGAGTCCCATTACGTGGCCTCCTGGCAGTGGGACTAGGACACACTGTCTGAGTCCCATTACGTGGCCTCCTGGCAGTGGGACTAGGACAGACTGTCTGAGTCCCATTACGTGGCCTCCTGGCAGTGGGACTAGGACAGACTGTCTGAGTCCCATTACGTGGCCTCCTGGCAGTGGGACTAGGACAGACTGTCTGAGTCCCATTACGTGGCCTCCTGGCTGTGGGACTAGGACAGACTGTCTGAGTCCCATTACGTGGCCTCCTGGCTGTGGGACTAGGACAGACTGTCTGAGTCCCATTACGTGGCCTCCTGGCTGTGGGACTAGGACAGACTGTCTGAGTCCCATGACGTGGCCTCCTGGCAGTGGGACTAGGACAGACTGTCTGAGTCCCATGACGTGGCCTCCTGGCTGTGGGACTAGGACACACTGTCTGAGTCCCATTACGTGGCCTCCTGGCAGTGGGACTAGGACAGACTGTCTGAGTCCCATTACGTGGCCTCCTGGCTGTGGGACTAGGACAGACTGTCTGAGTCCCATGACGTGGCCTCCTGGCAGTGGGACTAGGACAGACTGTCTGAGTCCCATTACGTGGCCTCCTGGCAGTGGGACTAGGACAGACTGTCTGAGTCCCATTACGTGGCCTCCTGGCTGTGGGACTAGGACAGACTGTCTGAGTCCCATTACGTGGCGTCCTGGCAGTGGGACTAGGACAGACTGTCTGAGTCCCATTACGTGGCCTCCTGGCTGTGGGACTAGGACAGACTGTCTGAGTCCCATTACGTGGCCTCCTGGCTGTGGGACTAGGACAGACTGTCTGAGTCCCATTACGTGGCCTCCTGGCAGTGGGACTAGGACAGACTGTCTGAGTCCCATTACGTGGCCTCCTGGCTGTGGGACTAGGACACACTGTCTGAGTCCCATTACGTGGCCTCCTGGCTTTGGGACTAGGACACACTGTCTGAGTCCCATTACGTGGCCGCATTGGCTGTGGGACTAGGACACACTGTCTGAGTCCCATTACGTGGTCTCCTGGCTGTGGGACAAGGACACACTGTCTGAGTCCCAAATGGCACCCTATTCCCAACACCAGGGTTTACAACCCTATTATCTACATCAGGGTTTACAACCCTATTATCTACATCAGGGTTTACAATGATATTATCTACATCAGGGTTTACAACCCTATTATCTACATCAGGGTTTACAACCCTATTATCTACATCAGGGTTTACAATGATATTATCTACATCAGGGTTTACAACCCTATTATCTACATCAGGGTTTACAACCCTATTATCTACATCAGGGTTTACAACCCTATTATCTACATCAGGGTTTACAACCCTATTATCTACATCAGGGTTTACAACCCTATTATCTACATCAGGGTTTACAACCCTATTATCTACATCAGGGTTTACAACCCTATTATCTACATCAGGGTTTACAACCCTATTATCTACATCAGGGTTTACAACCCTATTATCTACATCAGGGTTTACAATCATATTATCTACATCAGGGTTTACAATCATATTATCTACGTCAGGGTTTACAACCCTATTATCTACATCAGGGTTTACAACCCTATTATCTACATCAGGGTTTACAACCCTATCATCTACATCAGGGTTTACAACCCTATTATCTACATCAGGATTTACAACCCTATTATCTACATCAGGGTTTACAACCCTATTATCTACATCAGGGTTTACAACCCTATTCCCTACATCCCTACAGAGAGAGAGAGAGAGAGAGAGAGAGAGAGAGAGAGAGAGAGAGAGAGAGAGAGAGAGAGAGAGAGAGAGAGAGAGAGAGAGAGAGACACCAATTGTGCAAGTTCTCCCGCTTAAAAAGATGAGAGAGGCCTGTAATTTTCATTACAGGTACACTTCAACTATGACAGACAAAATGAGGGGAAAAAATCAAGAAAGTCACATTGTAGGATTTTTAATGTATTTATTTGCAAATTATGGTGGAAAATAAGTATTTGGTCAATAACAAAAGTTTATCTCAATACTTTGTCATTGTCAACAAGGGGTATATAACAGAGGTCAAACGTTTTCTGTAAGTCTTCACAAGGTTTTCACACACTGTTGCTGGTATTTTGGCCCATTCCTCCATGCAAATCTCCTCTAGAGCAGTGATGTTTTGGGGCTGTTGCTGGGCAACACAGACTTTCAACTCCCTCCAAAGATTTTCTATGGGGTTGAGATCTGGAGACTGGCTAGGCCACTCCAGGACCTTGAAATGCTTCTTACGAAGCCACTCCTTCGTTGCCCGGGCGGTGTGTTTGGGATCATTGTCATGCTGAAAGACCCAGCCACATTTAATCTTCAATGCCCTTGCTGATGGAAGGAGGTTTTCACTCAAAATCTTATACATGGCCCCATTCATTATTTCCTTTACACGGATCAGTCGTACTGGTCCCTTTGCAGAAAAACAGCCCCAAAGCATGATGTTTCCACCCCCATGCTTCACAGTAGGTATGGTGTTCTTTGGATGCAACTCAGCATTCTTTGTCTTCCAAACAGACGAGTTGAGTTTTTACCAAAAAGTTATATTTTAAGCAGGGGGACACATCTGGCACTGCAGGATTTGAGTCCCTGGCGGTGTAGTGTGTTACTGATGGTAGGCTTTGTTACTTTGGTCCCAGCTCTCTGCAGGTCATTCACTAGGTCCCCCTGTGTGATTCTGGGATTTTTTGTGATCATTTTTACCCCTCGGGGTGAGATCTTGCGTGGAGCCCCAGATCGAGGGAGATTATCAGTGGTCTTGTATGTCTTCCATTTCCAAATAATTGCTCCCACAGTTGATTTCTTCAAACCAAGCTGCTTACCTATTGCAGATTCAGTCTTTCCAGCCTGGTGCAGGTCTACAATTTGGTTTCTGGTGTCCTTTGACAGCTCTTTGGTCTTGGCCATAGTGGAGTTTGGAGTGTGACCGTTTGAGGTTGTGGACAGGTGTCTTTTATACTGATAACAAGTTCAAACAGGTGCCATTAATACAGGTAACGAGTGGAGGACAGAGGAGCCTCTCAAAGAAGAAGTTACAGGTCTGTGAGAGCCAGACATCTTGCTTGTTTGTAGGTGACCAAATACTTATTTTCCACCATAATTTGCAAATAAATTCATTAAAAATCCTACAATGTGATAAACATGGAAAACTGATGGGACTAGCAAAAAGTTGTTGTTGATTTCATGTTGAATTCAGGTAAGTTGACAAATCAACCAAATGTAAATCCTAACTAGACGATGAACTGTCGTCTGTGCCCAGTGGGTAATTACCTACCGGCTAGAGCTAAAGACAACAGGGGAACGTGTTATGTGTTGTTCTTCATCCTAATGGAAAAATGACTGGTTTACAATAATGTTGCTGAATATCAGATGCTGTATAAACTATTCAGGCATATTTATGTTGTGAAAGGAGATTTTTGTAGTATCATGTTGTAGGTTTACTCATTCATCCATGTGCTGAGTGTTCTCAGTTTTGGCACCCATAGGTCGTCTGCCTCTCTCAATACACGCTGAGTGAAAAGCACTGTCTGTCTGTCTGTCTGTCTGTCAGTCTATCTATCTGTAACGGCGTTCGTCTGTTGAAGGAGAGTCAGACCAAAATGCAGCGTGGTGGTTACTCATGTTCTTTCATGTAGAATAGCGATACATGAAATAACTTATAAATATACAAAACAACAAACGGAACGTGAAAACCTATACAGCCTGTCTGGTGAATAACTTACACAGAGACAGGAACAATCACCCACGAAATACACAGTGAAACCCAGGCTACCTAAATATGGTTCCCAATCAGAGACAACGAGGAATCATCTGACTCTGATTGAGAACCGCCTCAGGCAGCCAAGCCTATGCTAGACACACCCCTAATCAGCCACAATCCCAATGCCTACAAAAAAAACAATATGACAACACAATAAACCCATGTCACACCCTGGCCTGAACAAATAATTAAAGAAAACACAAAATACTAAGACCAAGGCGTGACAGAACCCCCCCCTCCCCCCAAGGTGCGGACTCCCGGACGCACCTCAAAACCATAGGGAGGGTTTGGGTGGGCGTCTGTCCATGGTGGCGGCTCCGGCTCGGGACGTGGACCCCACTTCATTAATGTCATAGTTCCTCCCCCTCGCGTCCTGGGATAATCCACCCTCGCCGCCGACCATGGCCTAATAGTCCTCACCCAGAACCCCACTGAACTGAGGGGCAGCTCGGGACTGAGGCAGCTCGGGACTGAGGGGAAGCTCGGGACTGAGGGGCAGCTCGGGACTGAGGGGCAGCTCGGGACTGAGGGGCAGCCCGGGACTGAGGGGCAGCCCGGGACTGAGGGGAAGCCCGGGACTGAGGGGGAAGCCCGGGACTGAGGGGAAGCCCGGAACTGAGAGGAAGCCCAATACTGAGGGGAAGCCCGGAACTGAGGGGAAGCCCAGTACTGAGGGGAAGCCCAGTACTGAGAGGAAGCCCAGTACTGAGAGGAAGCCCAGTACTGAGATGAAGCTCAGGCAGGTAGTTGGCTCCGGCAGATCCTGGCTGGCTGGCGGATCTGGAAGAGTCTGGTTGACTGGCAGATCTGGAAGAGTCTGGTTGACTGGCAGATCTGGAAGATCATGGCTGACTGGCGGATCTAGCTGCTCTGGCTGCTCCATGCAGACTGACAGCTCTGGCTGCTCCATGTAGACTGGCAGCTCTGGCTGCTCCATGCAGATTGGCAGCTCTGGCTGCTCCATGCAGACTGGCAGCTCTGGCTGCTCCATGCAGACTGGCAGCTCTGGCTGCTCCATGCAGATTGACAGCTCAGGCTGCTCCATGCAGACTGACATCTCTGTCTGCTCCATGCAGACTGGCAGCTCTGGCTGCTCCATGCAGACTGGCAGCTCTGTGCAGACTGGCAGCTCTATGCAGACTGACAGCTCTGGCTGCTCTATTGCAGACTGGCAGCTCTGGCTGCTCCATGCAACCTGGCAGCTCTGGCTGCTCCATGCAACCTGGCAGCTCTGGCTGCGCTGAACAGGCAGGAGGCTCCGGCAGCGCAGGAGAGGAGAAAGGCTCTGGCTGCGCTAAACAGGCGGGAGACTCCAGCAGCGCTGTAGAGGAGGAAGGCTCTGGCTGCGCTGAACAGGCGGGAGGCTCCGGCAGCGCAGGAGAGGAGAAAGGCTCTGGCTGCGCTAAACAGGCGGGAGACTCCAGCAGCGCTGTAGAGGAGGAAAGCGCTGGCTGCGCTGAACAGGCGGGAGGCTCCGACAGCGCTAGAGGGAAGGAAGGCTCTGGCTGTACTGAACAGGCGAGGCGCACTGAAGGCCTAGTGTGTGGTGCTGGGAACTGGTGGTACTGGATCGAGGACACGCACAGGAAGCCTGGTGCGGGGAGCTGTCACCGGCGGACTGGTGTTTGGAGGTGGCTCTGGATAGACCGGACCGTGCAGGCGCACTGGAGCTCTTAAGCACCGAGCCTGCCCAACCTTACATGGCTCGATGCCCACTCTAGCCCGGCCAATACGAAGAGCTGGTATGAACTGCACCGGGCTATGCACCCGCACTGGAAACACCGTGCGCTCCATAGCATAACACGGTGCCTGCCCGGTCTCTCTAGCCCCCCGGTAAGCACAGGGAGTTTGCGCAGGTCTCCTACCTGGCATAGCCATACTCCCTGTAAGCCTCCCCCCAACACATTTTTGGGGCTGACTCTCAGGCTTCCATCCGCTTTGCCGTGCTGCCTCTTCATACCAGCGCCTCTCCGCTTTCATCGCCTCCAGTTCTTCCTTGGGGCGGCGATATTCTCCAGGCTGTGCCCATGGTCCTTTTCCGTCCAGAATCTCCTCCCAAGTCCATTTCTCCAAGTAGTGCAGCCTCTCCCACTGTAGTTGCTGCTGCTCCTGCTGCTGCTGCCTCTGTTGCCTCTCCTGCGGCTCCTGCCTGTTACCACGCCGCTCGGTCCGGGTGTGGTGGGTGATTCTGTAACGGCGTTCGTCTGTTGAAGGAGAGTCGGACCAAAATGCAGCGTGGTGGTTACTCATGTTCTTTAATGTAGAATAGCGATACATGAAATAACTTATAAATATACAAAACAACAAATGGAACGTGAAAACCTATACAGCCTGTCTGGTGAATAACTAACACAGAGACAGGAACAATCACCCACGAAATACACAGTGAAACCTAGGCTACCTAAATATGGCTCCCAATCAGAGACAACGAGAAATCACCTGACTCTGATTGAGAACCGCCTCAGGCAGCCAAGCCTATGCTAGACACACCCCTAATCAGCCACAATCCCAATGCCTACACAAAAAAAAACAATATGACAACACAATAAACCCATGTCACACCCTGGCCTGAACAAATAATTAAAGAAAACACAAAATACAAAGACCAAGGCGTGACACTATCTGTCTCTCCATCATTTACACCACATTTTTCATACAATACTCTAAAACAAGGTATATAAATTATTACTCTAATACAATATATATAAATTATTACTATAATACAGTATAACAAATATTTATTTTGTACAAAGTATAACAATTGTTTATTTTGTACAAAGTATAGCAATTATTTATTTTGTACAAAGTATAACAATTATTTATTTTGTACAAAGTATAACAATTGTTTATTTTGTACAAAGTATAACACTTTTCTTTCTCTCATACAAAGTATAACAATTCTATCTCACTGTTTTTAATGCAACATCTCTGGGGGGGGGGGTACGATTTCCAATGTATTTATTACATATGCCAAAGAAACAGGGAACTTGAACTCAATAGAGAGGTAGATCAGATGTGCTTGACCTGAAGAGCTGTATCTGATGATGCCTCAGCCACACGTGAGCCAACCAAAACCACTAGTAAAAGGCAGCATGCATTGTCCCGTGTGAACATCTAGAACTCAATTGGGATGTTTTTAATTTCACCGGATTAGGCCTAAAGTAGATTATTTGCTCCGCTGTTGTCTTTATGTTAGATCAGCACGGCATCGGATTGAAGTCTTAAGGCTGGTTTATACTTGGTATAGTACAATTGTAAACCAGCATTTAGGACAAATTGAGGACTGGCACACATGACTGACACTCAGTTAACCTTAGACTCATAGCCTTATATAGCCTTACAGAAGGTTGTTACAGTACTTTACAGTACATCTGTTATTTGACTGGGAACCATGAAATAATGGGCTTTGAATTTATCTGTGCATTTTTATCATCAAAAAGTTGTTTTCTAACTGATCACTTGCTTTGCCTCTTTGAACATAATTAGGAAGGGAAGACATTTGAATACCATGAAATGACTTAAATGTAATGAAGACTGTTAGATGATTTCAGGCAGCAGTGCTCCCAAATGTACTGTACTTCACAGGTCCACATCAAAACGAACAGCACAGGATCAGGAAGAGTCATGCAGTACATCTCCACAAACTGCCATTAGATGCCTGAGAATTCTTTAGACTAAAAAGCGATGGAGGAGGAGGAAGAGGAGAGAGAGAGAGAGAGAGAGAGAGAGAGAGAGAGAGAGAGAGAGAGAGAGAGAGAGAGAGAGAGAGAGAGAGAGAGAGAGAGAGAGAGAGAGAGAGAGAGAGAGGAGAGAGAGGGAGAGAGAGAGAGAGAGAGAGAGAGAGAGAGAGAGAGAGAGAGAGAGAGAGAGAGAGAGAGAGAGAAAGAGAGAGAGAGAGAGAGAGAGAGAGAGAGAGAGAGAGAGAGAGAGAGAGAGAGAGAGAGAGAAGAGAGAGAGAGAGAGAGAGAGAGAGAGAGAGAGAGAGAGAGAGAGAGAGAGAGAGAGAGAGAGAGAGAGAGAGAGAATACCACACGACTGTGTGTGGAGAAACTGGTGAAGAATTACTTTCCTGCGAGATAGGAAAACAACATCAAACAGGATTACCAACCCATGTTGTCCTTGATCTTTGAAATGTTGCCGTCATACACCACGCTTTCTCTTCCATACCTACAACACCCTAAGCATTGATGAACTGTGAGTTGCACTGTAAGTCAAGAAATGGGCCCAACATGTTAAAGGCCCAATGCAGTCGTTTTTCTATCAATATCAAATATTTCTGGGTTACAATGAAGTACTTTACTGTAATAGATTTCCATTAAAATTGCAAAAAAATGTCAAGCGAGAATTTTGTCTGGGAGAGGTCTGAGTGGGGAGGCGAAACATTGTTATTCTAACTTCCGCGATGCATATAAGGCCCTCCCCCGCCCTCCTTTCGGAAAAGCTGACCACGGCTCCATTTCGTTGCTTCCAGCCTACAGACAGAAACTAAAACAAGAAGCTCCTGCGTTCAGGTCTGTTCAAAACTGGTCCGACCAATCTGATTCCACGCTTCAAGACTGCTTCGATCACGTGGATTGGATTATGTTCCTCATTGCGTCCAACAATAACATTGGCGAATACGCTGATTCGGTGAGCGAGTTCATTAGAAAGTGCATCGGCGATGTTATATCCACAGCAACGATTAAAACATTCCCAAACCAGAAACCGTGGATTGATGGCAGCATTTGCGCGGAACTGAAAGCGCGAACCAGAAACATGACCGAGTACAAACAGTGTAGCTATTCCTTCCGCAAGGCAATCAAACAAGCTAAGCGTCAGTATAGAGACAAAGTAGAGTCACAATTCAACGGCTCAGACACAAGAAGTATGTGGCAGGGTCTACAGTCAATCACGGATTACAAAAAGAAAACCAGTCCCTTCGCGGACCAGGATGTCTTGCTCCCAGACAGACTAAATAACCTTTTTGCTCACTTTGAGGACAATACAGTGCCACCGACAAGGCCCGCTACCAAAACCTCTCCTTCACTGCAGCCGACGTGTGTAAAACATTTAAACATGTTAACCCTCGCAAGGCTGCAGGCCCAGACGGCATCCCCAGCCGCGTCCTCAGAGCATGCGCAGACCAGCTGGCTAGTGTGTTTACGGACATATTCAATCAATCCGTATCCCAGTCTGCTGTTCCCACATGCTTCAAGAGGGCCACCATTGTTCCTGTTCCCAAGAAAGCTAAGGTAACTGAGCTAAACGACTACCGCCCCATAGCATTCACTTCCGTCATCATGAAATGCTTTGAGAGACTAGTCAAGGACCATATCACCCCCACCCTACCTGACACCCTAGACCCACTCCAATTTGCTTACCGCCCCAATAGGTCCACAGACGATGCAATCGCAACCACACTGCACACTGCCCTAACCCATCTGGACAAGAAGAATACCTATGTGAGAATGCTGTTCATCGACTACAGCTCGGCATTCAACACCATAGTACCCTCCAAACTCGTCATCAAGCTCGAGACCCTGGGCCCTGTGCAACTGGGTACTGGACTTCCTGACGGGCAGCCCCTAGGTGGTGAGAGTAGGTAACAACATCTCCACCCCACTGATCCTCAACACTGGGGCCCCACAAGGGTACGTTCTGAGCCCTCTCCTGTACTCCCTGTTCACCCTCAACTGCGTAGCCAATGCACGCCTCCAACTCAATCATCAAGTTTGCAGATGACACTACAGTGGTAGGTTTGATTACCAACAACGACGAGACGGCCTACAGGGAGGAGGTGAGGGCCCTTGGAGTGTGGTGTCAGGAAAATAACCTCACACTCAACGTCAACAAAACAAAGGAGATGATTGTGGACTTCAGGAAACAGCAGAGGGAGCACCACCCTATCCACATCGACGGGACAGAAGTGGAGAGGGTAGTAAGTTTTAAGTTCCTCGGCTTACACATCACGGACAAACTGAATTGGTCCACCCACACAGACAGCGCAGCTGCAGCGCCTTGTGTGTATAAAGTAGTAGTTGTGGAATTGTTAGGTTAGATTACTCGTTGGTTATTACTGCATTGTCGGAACTAGAAGCACAAGCATTTCGCTACACTCACATTAACATCTGCTAACCATGTGTATGTGACAAATAAATTAGATCTGATTTGGTGATGTCACCATGGAATGTCAAAACTCCCGCCCTTGCAATCCTGCTGATGAGAATGTCCTGTTAAGATTATATTTTTTATAAAGCAACTATCAGGAAATACACTAATCAAATGTTTCCACACTTTCACATACAATATGATATAAAACGCAGGAAACCTACATTTTGACTGACTGGGCCTTTAAGGGGCGTCAGTGGAAATACTGTGGCTATATATCACACACTTTGGTCTTCTTCGTTGTCACTGCTGACAAGGCTACAATACATTACCACCATGACTGGGCAACAAAACATTAACAGCATGACTGGGCTACAGGACATTACCATCATGGCTACAGGACATTACCACCATGACTGCGCAACAAGACCTTACCAGCATGACTGGGCTACAGGACATTATTACCATGGCTACAGGACATTACTACCATGGCTACGGGACATTACCACCATGATTGGGCTATAAGACATTACCACCATTACTGGGCTACAGGACATTATCGCCATGACTGGGCTACAGGACATTACCATCATGACTGGGCTACAGGACATTACCGCCATGACTGGGCTACAGGACATTATCGCCATGACTGGGCTACAGGACATTACCACCATTACTGGGCTACAGGACATTACCACCATGACTGGGCTACAGGACATTATCGCCATGACTGGGCTACAGGACATTACCATCATGACTGGGCTACAGGACATTACCGCCATGACTGGGCTACAGGACATTACCATCATGACTGGGCTACAGGACATTACCACCATGACTGGGCTACAGGACATTACCACCATTACAAAGCTACAGGACATTGCCACCATGACTGGGCTACAGGACATTATCCCCATGACTGGGCTACAGGACATTACCACCATGACTGGGCTACAGGACACTACCACCATGACTGGGCTACAGGACATTACCACCATTACAAAGCTACAGGACATTACCACCATGACTGGGCTACAGGACAATATTACCATGGCTACAGGACATTACTACCATGACTGGGTTATAGGACATTACTACCATGACTGGGCTACAGGACATTACCACCATGGCTACAGGACATTACCACCATGACTGGGCTATAGGACATTACCACCATGACTGGGCTATAGGACATTACCACCATGACTGGGCTATAGGACATTACCACCATGACTGGGCTATAGGACATTACCACCATGACTGGGCTATAGGACATTACCACCATGACTGGGCTACAGGACATTACCACCATGACTGGGCTACAGGACATTATAAAAAAAAGATTGAGGAAGATAAGTGTTTCCAATTACATCCACAACCAATTAGTCAGACATTAGTAGGCAATGCCTACTCATAATTGATTAAAATCACATGATGCAGATGATGATGTCATTGGATACACATTTGTTTTTGTTACTACAAAACATAGAAACGTTCCATTTTCACATGCTGATATTGACTTTGGTATTGTTGTGTGTAGCTATGTTTACCAGCTAGCTAGCCAGCCAGCCCATAGATAGAGCATTGCATTGTGGGTTTGTAGTCGACTTGAGCTGCAACAGATTTCCACAATGATTTTCACATGTTGCTAACAACCTTATTATAACAAGAAAATGAAAAATGTGTTCACTAAACATAACATCCCCAGAGTCCACTCCTCAATAGCAGGACTACCATAATCCCATCCTCAAAAGCAGAACTACCATGATCCCCTCCTCAATAGCAGGACTACCATGATCCCATCCTCAATAGCAGGACTACCATGATCCCATCCACAATAGCAGGAATGCCATGATCCCCTCCTCAATAGCAGGACTACCATGATCC
>NC_060175.1:96190220-96315220 GCF_021184085.1 Oncorhynchus gorbuscha
CCATGCCTTTAAATGCAGTGTATAAATCCTGCAAAGACAATGGTTGCTCAAGCTGAACCTGAGCTTCTGCAGCCACCTTTGGGAGCCCATCAAAGAACTGCCGTGTCACTGTTTTATCCTCTTTGTACTCACACTTGTAGAGCTCAGCATAGAACTCTACTGCCCTCTTTCTAATTTCACTAGGGCTAGTGAGCTCTTGTCCAACAGCTGATTTGAGACAATGAATAATTTTTCTTTGTCCATTCTTTTTCTCTAAACCAAAGAAAAATTTGGATGAGGCATCCATTTCAGATATTCCCTGAAACTTACTTCTCACCAGTGCCCCCTGTGCTCTGATAGCCAGCAGGTCTGCCAATGCAGCTTTTCTCCTCTTGAGGGCCTGAGTATAGCCTCGATCTCCTGTGGTCTCAACCAACGTCATGAGTTTCAATCTCTAGGGCTTTCATTGATCTGGTGATATCCTTGGTGACATTCCTCGTGTATTGATTACAAAATTGTTGAATCTGGATTTCCCTATATCCCACCACTGTTGAAGGGATACAAAACTGGCCTTTTGAGACCTCCACCACTCCCAGAAAAAACTGAAACAGTTCCTGAAGTGAGCATCACTCAATAAAGTTATATTAAAATGCCAGTATGCGCTTTTGGGTTTTACATTGTTAATGAACACCACCTCTGTTATTAAACAATGTTCAGAAAATCCCACTGGGGTTATCACACTTGATTTACAGACCTGAGATTGATGCTCAAAAACATAAAACCTATCTAACCTGGCCATAGAGATGATATTCTCTCTCACATGCGCCCAGGTGTACTGCCTTGTTCCTCCATGTTGACTCTGCCAAATATCACACAGTTCATGTGTTACAATGAGGCGTTTAAAAAAAGTCCTTGAGGCTATATGAGGTTCTTGGTGATTTCTATCTAAATCGCTAACTGTGCAGTTAAAATCCCCAGCAATAAATAAATAATCTTCTTTGTTACACATAGAGCAAGGTATGAAAACATCACTATGTGTCTGATAAATGTATATGCCTCAGTGGTGACAGTTGAGAGGTTATGTTTTTTAGAGACATTATCAAATACCATTGAGTATTTGATAATATAACTCTCGCTCCAACACTTCATCTCTAACAAATGGTGGCACGTTAGAAAGCATAACTTTCTTCGCCGGATTCATAAGCGGAAATACCAGCGTCTATGTCTCCCGCAACACAACACCCCTCTCAACTATCTTATTCACCTTTTCAATTGAATCTAAGAATATCACTACAGCGCTATTCATCCTTGAGACTGATTTGATGCTATCATACCCAATGATAGCACCCACAGCCAAGCTACATTCTTCCAGTGAACACCCTGTCGCAGCAGGAATCTTTACTCCTTGCCTCCGACTAAGTTTTTCAAACTCTACACTTCTACGAGTGGCCATTATCAACCAGCCCCACCCGCAGGTTGTGCCCTCGCGAAAAACCAACCTCAAAAGATCCCACCATCCCTATACGTGCTTAGTGATAGTTAAACAAGATACCCTTAAAACAACTAAACTAATCAATATATATATATATATATACATACCAAAACCCGATAGAGTGAAAAGAAATTCCATTCACTCTCACAATCACTCCTGTTTGACGACTCACTCCCAGCATGCACTCCGACGAGAGCGAGAGAGAGAGAGAGAGAGAGAGAGAGAGAGAGAGAGAGAGAGAGAGAGAGAGAGAGAGAGAGAAAGAGAGAGAGAGAGAAAGAGAAAGAGAAAGAGAGCGCATGAGCGAGAGAGAGAAGAGAGAGAGCGAGCGAGAGAGAAGAGAGAGAGAGCGAGCGAGCGAGAGAGAGAGAGAGAGCGAGAGAGCGAGAGAGAGAGAGAGAGAGAGAGAGAGAGAGAGAGAGAGAGAGAGAGAGAGAGAGAGAGAGAGAGAGAGAGAGAGAGAGAGAGAGAGAGAGAGAGAGAGAGAGAGAGAGAGAGAGAGAGAGAGAGAGAGAGAGAGAGAGAGAGAGAGAGAGAGAGAGAGAGAGAGAGAGAGAGAGAGAGCGCAGGAGCGAGAGAAAGAGAGAGAGAGAGCGCATGAGAGCGAGTGAGAGAGAATGAGAGAGAGCGCATGAGCAAGAGAGAGAGAGAGAGCGCATGAGCGAGAGAGAGAGAGAGAGAGAGAGAGTGTGAGCAAGAGAGAGATAGAGAGAGTGATCAAGAGAGAGAGAGAGAGCGTGAGCGTGAGCATGAGCGTGAGCGTGAGCGTGAGCGTGAGAGAGAGAGAGAGAGAGAGAGAGAGAGAGAGAGAGAGAGCAACTCTTGGTAAACAAGAAAAAAAACAAATATTCTCTGATTACAGGAAAAAAGCAAATATTCTCTGATTCAGCCAATACACAAGTAAGAACAGATGAAACGACTGAAACGAGGACACACTTTTGCTTTAACATCATGGAGATGGATGAGACTTGCAGATGTGACCTGATGGCACAGTTCACCCTGCTATCATCAAGAAGGGAGCATTTCGCTACAAGCATTTCGCTACACTCGCATTAACATCTGCTAACCATGTGTATGTGACAAATCAAATTTGATTTACAGGTGCATCAAAGCTGGGAAGGAAGGACTGAACAACAGCTTCTTTCAAGGCCATCAGACTGTTAAATAGCCATCACTAGCCGGCTACCACCCAGTTACTCAACCCTGCACCTCAGAGGCTGCTGCCCAATAGACATACACGTGGAATCACTGGCCTCTTTTTCTTAGGGACAGGGGCAGTATTTTCACATCCGGATGAAAAGCGTGCCCAAAGTAAACTACCTGCCACTCAGGCTCGGAAGCTAGGATATGCATATTAATAGTACATTTGAATAGAAAACACTCTGAAGTTTCTTAAACTGTTTGAATAATATCTGTGAGTATAACATAACTGATTTGGCAGGCGAAACCCCGAGCACAATCCATCCTAGGATTTTTTTTTATAGGTCTTCCTGTTTCCATTAGGTTTCTATGGTAAGCCCTTTCTAATAGGAATATGCTTGCAGTTCCTATGACTTCCACTAGATGTCAACAGTCTTTAGAAATTGGCTGATGTTATTCTTTTGAGAAATGAAGAAGTAGCCCTGTTCTTTCCATGTGTCACTCCAGGTGGACTCAAGTCTTTTGGTGCGCGCGACCTGGAACTCGCTTCACTTTGTTTTCGTCTTGTATTGAACACAGTTTATCCAGTCTTAAATTTGATCGATTATTTACATTTTAGGATACCTAAGTTTGGAATAGGAAAGTTGTTTGTAATGTTTGGACCAAGTTTACAGGTAACTTATTAGATACTTTGTAGTCATGTTGGGCGAGTTGGAAAAAGGTATATTTTCTGAATCAAATGTGCCAAATAAATGGACATTTTGGGGATATAAAGGAGGAATTTATCGAACAAAAGGACAATTTGTGATGTTTCTGGAACATTTTGGAGTGCCAACAGAAGAAGATCTTCAAAAGTAAGGCATGAATTATATCGTTATTTCTGACTTTTGTGTGGCGCCTGGCTGGTTGAAATATGATTTTCATGTGTTTGTATGCGGGGTGCTGTCCTCAGATAATCGCATAGTCTGCTTTCTCCGTAAGGCCTTTTTGAAAGCTGTCACAGCGGCTGGATTAACAAGAAGTTAAGTTTTATGTTGATGTATTACACATGTATGTTTTGTTTATTTTTATTATGAGTATTTCTGTTTTTGAATTTGGCGCTGCAATTTCACTGGATGTTGTCATATCAATCCCGTTACCGGGATTCGAGCGGGAAGGAATCACTAAGTTAACAGTGGAACACTAGTCACTTTAATAATCTTTACATACTGCTTTACTCATCTCAAATGTACAGTTGAAGTCTGAAGTTTACATACACTTAGGTTGGAGTAATTAAAACTCATTTTTGAACCACTCCCCAAATTTCTTGTTAACATACTATAGTTTTGGTAAGTCGAATAGGACATCTACTTTGTGCATGACACAAGTAATTTTTCCAACAATTATTAACAGACAGATTATTTCAATTATAACTCACTGTATCACAATTCCAGTGGGTCAGAAGTTTACATACACACAAGTTGACTGTGCCTTTAAACAGCTTGGAAAATTACAGAAAATGATTTAGAAGCTTCTGATACACCAATTGACATCATTTGAGTCAATTTGAGGTGTACCTGTGGATGTATTTCAAGGCCTACCTTCAAACTCATTGCCTCTTTGCTGGAAAATCAAAAGAAATCGGCCAACATCTCAGAAAAGAAATGTAGAACACCACAAGTCTGGTTCATCCTTGGGAGCAATTTACAAACACTTGAAGGTACCACGTTCATGTGAACAAACAATAGTACGCAAGTATAAACACCATGGGACCACGCAGCTGTCATACCGCTCAGGAAGGAGACGCGTTCTGTCTCCTAGAGATGAACGTACTTTAATGCGAAAAGTCCAAATCAAACCCAGAACAACAGCAAAAGACCTTGTGAAAATGCTGGAGGAAAAAGGTACAAAGGTATCTATCTATATCCACAGTAAAACGAGTCCTATATCGACATAACCTGAAAGGCCACTCAGCAAGGAAGAAGCCACTGCTCTAAAACCACAATTAAAAAGCCAGACACGGTTTGCAACTGCACATGGGGACAAAGATCGTACTTTTTGGAGAAATGTCCTCTGGTACACAGAACTGTTTGACCACAATGACCATCGTTATGTTTGGAGGGAAAAAAGGGGAAGCTTGCAAGCCGACAAACACCATCCCAACCGTGAAGCCCGCAGGTGGCAGCATCATGTTGTGGGGGTGCTTTGCTGCAGGAGTGACAGGTGTACTTCACAAAATAGATGGCATCATGAGGCAGGAGAATTATGTGGATATATTGAAGCAACATCTCAAGACATCAGTCAGGAACTTAAAGCTTGATCACAAATGGGTCTTGTCTTCCAAATGGACAATGACCCCACGCATACTTCCAAAGTTGTGGCAAAATGGCTTAAGGACAACAAAGTCAGAGTATTGGAGTGGCCATCACAAAGCCCTGACCTAAATCCTATAGAAAATTTGTGGGCAGAACTCAAAAAGAGTGTGCGAGCAAGGAGGCCTACAAACCTGACTCAGTTACACCAGCTCTGTCAGGAGGAATGGGCCAAAATTCACCCAACTCATTGTGGGAAGCTTGTGGAAGGCTACCCAAAACGTTTGACCCAAGTTAAACAATTTAAAGGCAATGCTATCAAATACTAATTGAGTGTATGTAAACTTCTGACCCACTGGGAATGTGATGAAAGGAATGAAAGCTGAAATAAATAATTTTCTCTACTATTATTCTGACATTTCACATTCTTAAAATAAAGTGGTGATCCTAACTGACCTAAAACAGGGAATTTTAACTAGGATTAAATGTCAGGAATTGTGAGAGTTAAATGTATTTGGCTGAGGTGTATGTAAACCTCCGATTTCAACGGTATAAACTGTATTCTATTCTACTGTATTTAGTCAATGCCACGCCGACATTGCTCATCCTAATATTTGTATTTAATCTATTCTGATCCATTCTCTCTTCCCTCGCCAATCTAAATGGAGAAGGAAATGTTCACCACTGACTCTCATTGAGTTGTCTGTCTGACAATGATGACCTCACTGCACGTTTAAACTGATGAGGTAAGATGCTGATTGGCCAGGCTACCGGAGTTAATGTGCCAGATCATCAATGAACTACTTTATATGGTGTGGCCTTTCTTTAACCTCTTGTTTATTAATAACTTTTCATGTTCAAAACTGTGCACTCTCTTCAAACAATAGCATTGTATTCTTTCACTGTAATAGCTACTGTAAATTGGACAGTGCAGTTAGATTAACAAGAATGTTAGCTTTCTGCCAATATCAGATATGTCTAAGTCCTGAGAAATGTTATTGTTACTTACAACCTCTTGCTAACCGCATTAGCCGACGTTAGCTCAACCGTCCCTCAGGGGACCCACCAAACCTGAAGAAGCCTTAAGGAAGTCAATGAGACGCACACACAGACATCACACACACACACACACAGACACACACACACAGACATCAAAAACACACACAGACTAAGAGGACTGATAGGGTCTAGCTGTCAAGTGGCTGACATTGTCACGGTCAATGATGTGTGATTGAGCATTGGGTGCAATCATTGTCCTTTGTGATGGTGTCAATAGCCTCTCAGACAGATACAATCACCCTGTGGCTTCCATCAGGCAGCACACAGACACACACACACACACACACACAGAGACACACACACACACACACACACACACACACACACACACACACACACACACACACACACACACACACACACACACACACACACACACACACACACACACACACACACACACACAGTGGTTAAGATAAGAGCCTGAGGTCTATAGTAAACATGACGCAAGCAACTGACAATGTCAGTAGTTCACTTGAATCCTAACGGTCACTCTGTAAATACTGTAAATATATCTTAATTGTAACTTAACAATTACAGTAATTATATCCTGTCTCCATAAATCCTAACTCTACGAATACTGTAATTCTACATAAAATACCTGTATACAATGTGGCATTACAATTCAGGCTCCCGAATGGCAAGAGACATCACTACAGTCCCTGGTTTGAATCCAGGCTGTATCACAACCGGCTGTGATTGGGAGTCCCATAAGGCGGCGTACAATTGGCCCAGCATCCTCCGGGTTTGACTGGTGTAGTCCGTCATTGTAAATAAGAATTTGTTCGAAACTGACTTGCCTCGTTAAATAAAGGTGAAATAAAAAATAAATAAACAGCTTGAAGATATGTGTTGTCAGTTCAATCATAAAAGCAACTCAAATGTATAACTTTGTAGTTAGGAAATAAGTACTGCAGCAACACCTGGTCCCAGTCACAAGCTTTATTAACAGAGCAAAATAAAGGACAGAAAGTCCAATGTCCAAAATAGAATTTAGACAAATATACATCTCAACCAAAAAAGCTACAAAAATAATAACAGCTATAATAACTATCAAATAAATATTCACATCAACAACAACATATTTTGTCTTTCGTCGTTTGAATCAAACATTTCCCTGCGACATCCTTTAATGTCTTTAAACATATTATAAAATAAGATTTGTACAATCAAACTATAACAGCACATGCTAGGAGTAGGACTGCACCAATGTACCACACACTCGCTGCACTACACACTTGTTTCTATATCCAAGACCTGAGCCCCTGTATGAGTTTGGAACTTGCAATTATAAGGAAACTCGAGAAAAAATATTCTGAATCCAAATTCCGATCAACCCTTTTGAGGTAGAAGCAGAATCTGCACTTCCATTGACTGTGGAAATGTCTCCTTGTACGTTACGCCCTCCTTTACTCCCTATCTGTGCAACGAACCAACCATTCTGAGTCTGGATTGGTTTCCTGTGTTGAACTGTTGCTAGGCAATGCTGAGGATTTCCAGTGTGTGACCAAGGAACTAGAGCCTTTGTGCAAATCAAATCACAGACTGACTGACCACCATGGGGGTCGTCCACAGCTCACCACATAGGTTAACAAACACTGTCTCAGTCACACACATACACAAAAGGATTCAATTCAAGCTTTAATACCAAAATAAAGAGACACAAACCCCAAAATGAATCATGGAAAAACACCTTCTTTCTTTGGCCGGCCTGCATGTTTTTATTTTGTTACTAGTTCCTCTACCTCCCTAAATATTTCCAGATATTATATTTCCAGATATTATATTTCCATATATCCTAGCCCCTTTTCACACATTGATTGTTAAAAGTGTTCAAAGTTAGGAGGCTTCCACATAACGTGCCCCAATGGGAAAAGCTTGTATCGTGCCAACAGTGACTAGAGCCGAATGTTTAAAACCAGATTCTCTCAGTCTCATTTCTTTAATTCACTCGTCTCCCAACGATACTTCACAACTGATAGCATAGAATAAACTGACATCTTCAAATAGCATTATTCCTCTTCATACTCAAATTCCAAACTCTTTAGTGGCACAGCGAGAGATGTCATTGGTTACCTTACATACCAGTGGCTACTGACGAGACAGAAGAAGGGAAAGTGGAACCAGATCGGACGCCATCTTGATTCTATAATAATAAATATAATATAATATATGCCATTTAGCAGACGCTTTTATCCAGAAAGGATGGTTCAGTTTGTTTTGCCATACTGTATGTATATCCATGGAGTAGTGTGGTTGCAAATATAACACATAGACAAAATGCATAAGATATATGGAATAGTTGATCTTAGACAACCATGTGAAGAGAAGGTGACCAGGGCAGCTGGACACTGAAGCTGGAGGAGATGAAAGACACATGCAGAGGGACACATGGAGTTAATTACAGGGTCTAAAACACAGGCCACAGGAAGAGGAATGTATAGTATTTTTAGTATAGCTGGACACGCTAGAAACTGAGGAGACACATAGTCTGCTGATCTTAGATAATACACAAACAAAAGAATGCATTTAGTTAAGTGCAGGAACAAAGCAAGGGTCTTATCATTATCTGGCCGAAAGCAGATGTGGGCGTTACTGGGCTGAACAAGCAGGACGCACAGATTGGGATGTAACTGTATTTGCATTGGGGGATGAACTGATGATGTATGCATGGATATAAAGGGAAGAGCGAGAGCTCTGGAGGGGGTGGGTCCTGCGGGGCTCTCCGGCTTGTGATACTGCTGTATTAAAAGTCTATATTGATTTTCACAAAGTTCTTCATTGTGTCATATTTGAACCGATTGGCCACTACAGTAGCAGCAGGATATATTGGCCACTCGATCAGCTGACTTTGCATCACAATCACTTAAATCATTATTGCTTGATAGTTAACGCCGAGATAGATCAATGCTGTACTGCACACACACAATTATAACCAAGAAGCAAACTATTAAAGCTGAAAAAGGCTCCTAGTTTAGTGACACATTGGACTGGACTGCCCTCCATGATGCTGGGACTTGAGGTGTGACAGAACAACGAGAGAAAGGGACGGAAGAGTAGAAACATTTAGGAAGAGAGGAGACTAAAGGAAGTGGAGTGCTACATTGTTGAACATTAAATAAATCAACAGCCATATTTCCAGAAATCAGGATGAAACTTAGAGGTTATTATTGGAATGGTATAATGGAAACCGTATACTGTTTGATCATCGTTGATTATCAAAATACCAATACTGTGATGCTACACGCTCTTCTGTAGTAGGATTTATGTGAACTGGACATCACATTTCCCCAGTGGATTCAGACAAGTTTTTAAACAGCATCTTCTAGTTTCAAACAGACAGTCCTGTAAATAATCACCTCAAGGAATTGCAACACTGACCTGCCAACCATTACCAGATGTAACTTCACAGATCTCTTGACAGAGCTGCATTAAACTGTGTTGTGCCTATGGCCCCGATTAAAACAATATACCCCACTCCCTGGAAGTGTTTTTTTCTTCATCAAAGCACTCCTCATCAGACAATTCTCAGCTACAATCACATTGTTTTCTATCTCTGGAAGCTCCAGTACATTCACATTGTTTTCTATCTCTGGAAGCACCAGTACATTCACATTGTTTTCTATCTCTGGAAGCTCCAGTACATTCACATTGTTTTCTATCTCTGGAAGCACCAGTACATTCACATTGTTTTCTATCTCTGGAAGCTCCAGTACATTCACATTGTTTTCTATCTCTGGAAGCACCAGTACATTCACATTGTTTTCTATCTCTGGAAGCACCAGTACATTCACATTGTTTTCTATCTCTGGAAGCTCCAGTACATTCACATTGTTTTCTATCTCTGGAAGCACCAGTACATTCACATTGTTTTCTATCTCTGGAAGCACCAGTACATTCACATTGTTTTCTATCTCTGGAAGCACCAGTATATTCACATTGTTTTGTCACTTCCCTCTTTTCTTCTCCCAAAGCTCCAATATCCATCTGTTCTGTACTTTTCCTCTGTAACCTGGTACTCCACTGACTGAGAGCAGATGGCTCACACTGGTGTCTGTCTGTCTGTGTGTATATCTGTATGTCTGTCTGTCTGTCTGTCTGTCTGTGTATATCTGTCTGTCTGTCTGTCTGTCTGTCTGTCTGTCTGTCTGTCTGTCTGTCTGTCTGTCTGTCTGTCTGTCTGTCTGTCTGTCTGTCTGTCTGTCTGTCTGTCTGTCTGTCTGTCTGTCTGTCTGTCTGTCTGTCTGTCTGTCTGTCTGTCTGTCTGTCTGTCTGTCTGTCTGTCTGTCTGTCTGTCTGTCTGTCTGTCTGCCTGCATGTTCGTCTGCCTGCTTGCCTGCCTGTCTGCTTGTCCGTTCGTCCGCCTGCCTGCTTGTCTGTCTGTCTGACACCTTCCTGTTCACGCAATCAGCCCTTATCCTTCAAGGCCTCCTCTCCTCACGGCCGAGACAATGAGAAATGTAATGGCCCTCTGTTCACGCAATCAGCCCTTATCCGTCAAGTCCTCCTCTCCTCACGACCGAGACAATGAGAAATGTAATGGCCCTCTGTTCATGCTATGATCCCATCAAACACTCCTCTCTCCACGTCTCTCTCAAACAGTCAGCCCCCGTTGGGCCTTAATCAAGAAGATCACAAACACTGTTTGAGCACTGATTTGCTCATGTTGCTACACCTTATAGTTGACACTCTGTAATACAGAGGGGATACAATTTTCAGTAATGTCTGAGATATTATCATGCTCAATTTAGTTTTTTAAAATAGGTATTTAATTGTCTTGAGAGGCATTTTTACATCCCAATGTTAAAGCCTTGTCACACGTTGCACATTTCTCCAATTTGGACAAATCAACATGTTCCTAAATAGTAGTGATGTCACACCATCATGGTTGCATACCGTTACTGTAACAGGTGAGAAAAATGGTTCGCTGATGATCAAAAAGCCAAGTTACAGTAGTGAAAAAGATTAGATATGCACTGAAGAGTAGTTCAGGACAAGGTGTCCACCTGTTCTGAGTTTATTTGACTTTGGGGGCGGGGGCGGGGGGGGTCAGCATGGAGGAAGAGCCTTCTCATGTTAAAGCTATCGTGATGAAACCAACCACACCTTCCCCGAACCAAACAGTCAAGGGGTTCTGGGGAATCGGAGCAGCGTGTTGGAAGGGAGCGAAAGCCCCCTCTCCCCAGGTCTCCACTCACATGATGGCGCAGCTCTTGG
Source organism: Oncorhynchus gorbuscha (assembly GCF_021184085.1). Lineage (NCBI taxonomy): Eukaryota > Metazoa > Chordata > Actinopteri > Salmoniformes > Salmonidae > Oncorhynchus > Oncorhynchus gorbuscha. The sequence goes on from NC_060175.1 coordinate 96,201,399, forward strand.
TCTTCTCCTTCTTGAAGGTGGTGGAGAGCAGCTCGGAGCGGCTGGGGAGATGGAGGAGCCTCTTGGATAAGCGTTGAGTGGGGCTGGTCTTGGGGAGGAGCTGGAGCTTGTTGATGCAAGCCAGAGAGGCCGTACGGAACACACTGTGGATACTCTTCTCTGAGGTGAACGCTGAACACTCCAGGTAGGCCTCAGTACCAAGCTGCTTGGCCATGGAGGAACCCTGGGGAGGAAGGGGCAGAGGAGAGAGGCTGAGAGCTTATTCTGTTCCACACAATAGATTTCACCATACATCTCTATCTGAACAGGTGTGTGTGTGTGTGTGTGTGTGTGTGTGTGTGTGTGTGTGTGTGTGTGTGTGTGTGTGTGTGTGTGTGTGTGTGTGTGTGTGTGTGTGTGTGTGTGTGTGTGTGTGTGTGTGTGTGTGTGTGTGTGTGTGTGTGTGTGTCTGTCTGTCTGTCTGTCTGTCTGTCTGTCTGTCTGTCTGTCTGTCTGTCTGTCTGTCTGTCTGTCTGTCTGTCTGTCTGTCTGTCTGTCTGTCTGTCTGTCTGTCTGTCTGTCTGTCTGTCTGTCTGTCTGTCAAGGTCCCCATCAGGAAAATGTGGCACCGGACATTTGACCACCAACATTTTAATTTACCAGACATAAGAAATGTACCGGACCCATGTGCATTGGGTGTGTAATCTGATTAGTGCGTCCACCCACGCTGCTCATTGGGTGTGTAATCTGATTAGTGCGTCCACCCACGCTGCTCATTGGGTGTGTAATCTGATTAGTGCGTCCACCCACGCTGCTCATTGGGTGTGTAATCTGATTAGTGCGTCCACCCACGCTGCTCATTGGGTGTGTAATCTGATTAGTGCGTCCACCCACGCTGCTCAGCATGACAGAAATCACATTTAGAATACGGTAATTCATTCTTACAAATTCTGATGTTTTGAAGATGTTAGAATACCTGTCCACATTTAGTTTTCCTCAGACAACAAGACAAAATAACCAACAGCTAAATCACTAGCCTATGTCAATCTACTATAGTGGAAAGGTTTAGGCCACCTATTCCAAACAGACTCTGGGATAGTTGTGGGATGATAGACCCCAAAACCAGGCTACACACAAAATAAATGTCTGATGCAACAGATCAGAAGGTTAAGCTTAAAATGTTGAGAAACTACTATTTGTTCACATTATAAAGCAGTAGGCTACGCTCAAATGTGCGTTCCGTAATACTATTAGCAGGAAAACACCGTTGTGCCTCATAATAGCTATTAAAACATTCAGTATATGTTTTAAAAATGCATTTTCCCTCAAGCAATACTGCAAAGTGGTGTGTGATGCGCGAATGAAGCCTGCCTTCTGTTGCTGTTTAATGCCGCATTCAAGACAACTGGGAACTTAGAAATCTAAGTTTTCTGTCTTCAGTGCGTTCAAGACAACTGGGAAAGTAACTAGGTCTGACTGGGAAAAATCCAACTCTGAATTAAAACTCGGGACTTTCCGACCTGACGATCACTGACGCCATGATTTGACCTCGTATTTTTCAGAGTTCCCAGTTGTCTTGAAAGCACCACAAGATTCAGCAGCAGCAGCAGCTCTCGCGCTGTCTGACAGATTTTCCACTCAAAGGCTCTGTATCTGCATACTGTACACGTGTGCCAATTTAATTCCACAAAACTATGCACATGAACCTATAGACCCCAGTTAAATGTACAGTGGGGAGAACAAGTATTTGATACACTGCCGATTTTGCAGGTTTTCCTACTTACAAAGCATGTAGAGGTCTGTCATTTTTATCATAGGTACACTTCAACTGTGAGAGACCGAATCTAAAACAAAAATCCAGAAAATCACATTTTATGATTTTTAAGTAATTCATTTGCATTTTATTGCATGACATAAGTATTTGACCACCTACCAACCAGTAAGAATTTCGGCTCTCACAGACCTGTTTTAAGAAGCCCTCCTGTTCTCCACTCATTACCTGTATTAACTGCACCTGTTTGAACTTGTTACCTGTATAAAAGACACCTGTCCACACACTCAACCAAACAGACTCCAACCTCTCCACAATGGCCAAGACCAGAGAGCTGTGTAAGGACATCAGGGATAAAATTGTAGACCTGCACAAGGCTGGGATGGGCTACAGGACAATAGGCAAGCAGCTTGGTGAGAAATCAAATCACATTTTATTTGTCACATACACATGGTTAGCAGATGTTAATGCGAGTGTAGCGAAATGCTTGTAAAGAAGGCAACAACTGTTGGTGCAATTATTAGAAAATGGAAGAAGTTCAAGATGACGGTCAATCACCCTCGGTCTGGGGTTCCATGCAAGATCTCACCTTGTGGGGCATCAATGATCATGAGGAAGGTGAGGGATCAGCCCAGAACTACACGGCAGGACCTGGTCAATGACCTGAAGAGAGCTGGGACCACAGTCTCAAAGAAAACCATTAGTAACACAATATGCCGCCATGGATTAAAATCCTGCAGTGCACGCAAGGTCCCCCTGCTCAAGCCAGCGCATGTCCAGGCCCGTCTGAAGTTTGCCAATTGAACATCTGGATGATCCAGAGGAGGAATGGGAGATGGTCATGTGGTCTGATGAGACAAAAATAGAGCTTTTTGGTCGAAACTCCACTCGACGTGTTTGGAGGAAGAAGAAGGATGAGTACAACCCCAAGAACACCATCCCAACCGTGAAGCATGGAGGTGGAAACATCATTCTTTGGGGATGCTTTTCTGCAAAGGGGACAGGACGACTGCACCGTATTGAGGGGAGGATGGATGGGGCTATGTATCGCGAGATCCTGGCCAACAACCTCCTTCCCTCAGTAAGGGGGCCTAAAACAAGGACCCAAAACACACATCCAGGGCAACTAAGTAGTGGCTCCGTAAGAAGCATCTCAAGGTCCTGGAAAGCCCTAGTCAGTCTCCAGACCTGAACCCAATAGAACATCTTTGGAGGGAGCTAAAAGTCCGTATTGCCCAGCGACAGCCCCGAAACCTGAAGGATCTGGAGAAGGTCTGTGTGGAGGAGTGGGCCTCCCTGCTGCAGTGTGTGCAAACCTGGTCAAGAACTACAGGAAACACATATGATCTCTGTAATTTCAAACAAAGGTTTCTGTACCAAATATTAAGTTCTGTTTTTCTGATGTATCAAATACTTATGTCATGCAATAAAATGCAAATTAATTACTTTAAAATCATACAATGTGATTTTCTGGATTTTTGTTTTAGATTCCGTCTCTCACAGTTGAAGTGTACCTATGATAAAAATTACAGACCTCTACATGATTTGTAAGTAGGAAAACCTGCAAAATCAGCAGTGTATCAAATACTTGTTCTCCCCACTGTATTTCCATTGACTGGTTTATCCATCAATGAGCTTTAAAAGCAATGTTTTTTTTCTTCTTCTCCCAGACAATTGTTTTAATCTGCTTTTTTTTTAAGTGAACAAAAAGCCAGCTATTACCGGCTAACAAAAACCCTGGCCTATGTGTGTCCTCTCAGTCACACCTGCTCATGGGTGATGGGGACCTGTTTCTGATTGGACAGCTCCATCAGGGTGCAGACGTCTGTGCGCAGGTCGGTCTTACAGCCAATGAGAAGGATGCGTGTGCTGGGGCAGAAATCTAAGATCTCTGTCTTCCACTGGAGAGACAACAGAGCAGATATTTACCAACATGATAATGAACAAGTCATGATTTGGGGTAGTTAGCCAAATTACAAATGTCATTTCCCTCATGATTACCAAGATAAATAGTCTACAGACCTGGTGAATCACATAGCTATAAACTAAAACGCAGCAATACGTTGCCTGGTCTCTGTTTTGAATAGCAAGTTTTGAAAAGTCCAATAAAAGCCAGATGATTTGAGCCTGGTAGCTGGCTTGAAAACATCGCTGGGGACTTGCAGACAGTTAGGAATACTGTTTAGAGAGAACAGAAGAGAGAGAAAAGAGAGAGACAGAAAGATAACGTGAGAGATGGGAGCCATTACCTTCTTGAGCCCACAGTCGAAGGTGTCTGGGCGGCAGACGTCAAAACAGAGGAGAGGACAGAGGCCCTGTAACAGAGAGGCCTCACATTGTCATAGTAGGGAGAACCTAGAGGAGAGGACAGAGGCACTGTAACAGAGAGGCCTCACATTGTCATAGTAGGGAGAACCTAGAGGAGAGGACAGAGGCACTGTAACAGAGAGGCCTCACATTGTCATAGTAGGGAGAACCTAGAGGAGAGGACAGAGGCACTGTAACAGAGAGGCCTCACATTGTCATAGTAGGGAGAACCTAGAGGAGAGGACAGAGGCACTGTAACAGAGAGGCCTCACATTGTCATAGTAGGGAGAACCTAGAGGAGAGGACAGAGGCACTGTAACAGAGAGGCCTCACATTGTCATAGTAGGGAGAACCTAGAGGAGAGGACAGAGGCTTGTTACAGACGCCCAGAACAACATTCAGATGTAGTAAAGGGAAGAACATGTAGAAAAACAAAAATAGTTTGGTCTAACACCCGTACCAAATACTGTCCAAGGTCAATGATAGTAGACTCTTTTCTTTTAACAAGATAATGCAGAAAGGAGACATCATATCCAAGAAGAAACAACATTTAGTTGAGCGCAGTAGAGTCAGAGAGAGAGTGAGAGAATGGAACATAAAAATTTGACATACCAATTCGGATCTGGCTAAAAATACTTGAATCACTTATAGAACCCATTGCCCTTTATGGTTGTGAGGTCTGGGGTCCGCTCACCAACCAAGAATTCACAAAATGGGACAAATGCCAAATTGAGACTCTACATGCAGAATTCTGCAAAAATATCCTCCGTGTACAACGTAGAACACCAAATAATGAATGCAGAGTAGAATTAGGCCGATACCCAGTAATGATCAAAATCCAGAAACAAGACATTAAATTCTACAAACCACCTAAAAGGAAGTGTTTCCCAAACCTTCCATAACAAAGCCATCACCTACAGAGATGAACCTGGAGAAGAGTCCCCTAAGCAAGCTGGTCCTAGGGCTCTGTTCACAAATACAAACACACCCCACAGAGCCCCAGGACAGCAACACAATTAGACCCAACCAAATCATGAGAAAACAAAGACATAATTACTTGACACATTTGAAAGAATTAACAAAAAAACAGAGCAAACTACAATGCTACTTGGCCCTAAACAGAGAGTACACAGCAGCAGATTACCTGACCACTGTGACTGAACCAAACTTAAAGAAATCCTTGACTATGTAAAGACTCAGTGAGCATAGCCTTGCTGTTGAGAAAGGCCGCCATTGGCAGACATGGCTCTCAAGAGAAGACAGGCTATGTGCTCACTGTCCACAAAATGAGGTAGAAACTGCGCTGTTCTTCCTAACCTCCTGCCAAATGTATGACCATATTAGAGGCACATATTTCCCTGAGATTACACAGATCCACAAAGAATTTGAAAACAAATCAAATTTTGATAAAGTCCCATATCTATTGGGTGTCATACCAGTGTGACATCACAGCAGCAAGATTTGTGACCTCTTGCCACAAGAAAAGGGCAACCAGTGAAGAACAAACACCATTGTAAATACAACCCATTTTTATGTTTATTTATTTTCCCTTTTGTACTGTAACCATTTGTACATCATTACAACAGCATATATATAGATAATATGACATTTGTAATGTCTTTATTCTTTTGGAACTTCTGTGAGTGTAATGTTTAATGTTCATTTGTATTGTTTATTACACTTTAGTATATTATCTACTTCACATGCTTTGGCAATGTTAGCATATATTTCCCATGCCAATAAAGTCCCTTGAATTGAATTGAATTGAGTGAGATAGAGAGGGAGACAGAGACAAGGAGACATATAGCGAGAGACAGAAAGAGAGGACAGAGACCAGGGGTAATCTCTGAGGGGTATCACTTCTCATGCTGAGCTGTACTTTGCTGTCCCTTCCCCTCTCTCATTTCCCTCCTCTCCTATCCTCCTCATCTCCTATCCTCCTCCTCTCCTCCCCATCTCCTATCCTCCTCCTCTCCTCCTATCCTCCTCATCTCCTATCCTCCTCCTCTCCTCCCTCTCCTCCTCTATCCTCCTCATTTTCCTCCTCTCCTATCCTCCTCCTCATCTCCTATCCTCCTCCTCATCTCCTCCCTATTCTCCTCATCTCCTAGCTATCCTCCTCTCCTCTCCTCCTCCTCTCCTCCCCTCCTTCTCTTCTCTCCTCCCTTATCATCTCTCCTCCCTTAACCTCCTCTCCTCCCATCTCCTCTCCTCTCCTCCCTTATCCACCTCGCCGCTCCTCCCCATCCTCCTCTCCTCATTTATACTCCTCTCCTCCCATCTCCTCTCCTCTCCTCCCTTATCCACCTCGCCGCTCCTACCCATCCTCCTCTCCTCTCCTCTCCTCTTTATGCTCCTCTCCTCCCATCTCCTCTCCTCATTTATCCTCCTCTCATCTCCTCTCCTCCCATCTCCTCTCATCTCCTCTCCTCTCCTCTTTATGCTCCTCTCCTCCCATCTCCTCTCATCTCCTTTCCTCTCCTCGTTTATGCTCCTCTCATCTCCTCTCCTCCTTTATCCTCCTCTCCTCTCCCCTATTGGTGTTTCAGAGTGGGAGAAGATGACAATCAAGACACTAAATCCACATTGATATTTTTATCACTGGATTAAACAAGTGGAACAGAAGAGCGAGGCTGGCTGGCTGGCTGGCTGGCTGGCTGGCTGGCTGGCCTAGGAACAGTGGGTTAACTGCCTGTTCAGGGGCAGAACGACAGATTTGTACCTTGTCAGCTCGGGGGTTTGAACTTGCAACTAGTCCAACTCTCTAACCACTAGGCTACCCTGCCGCCCCATGGCACTTATCGTAAGAGTAGAGGTGTTAACCCCGGTGTCCTGGCTAAATTCCTAATCTGACCCTCAAAACCATCACGGTCACCTAATAATCCCCAGTTTACAATTGTCTCATTCATCCCCCTCCTCTCCCCTGTAATTATTCCCCAAGTCGTTGCTGCAAAATGAGAATGTGTTCTCAGTCAACTTACCTGGTAAAATAACAGATAATTATTTATTTTTTTAAGTTGTCTGGATGTCCTTTGGGTGATGGACCATTATTGATACACACGGGAAACTGTTGAGCATGAAAAACCCAACAGCATTGCAGTTCTTGACACAAACCGGTGCTCCTGACACCAACTACAATACCCCGTTCAAAGGCACATAAATATTTTGTCTTGCCAATTTACCCTCTGAATAACACACATACACAATCCATGTCTCAATTGTCTCAAGGCTTAAAAAACCTTCTTTAACTTGTCTCCCCACCTTCATCTACACCAGGTATTCCAAAACTGGTGTGCGCTATGCCGTCAGGGGTACGCTAAATAAATAAATAAATCACATTTTTAAACAGTCCATTTATATTTTCGAACGGGACTACATAAACTCAGCAAAAAAAGAAGTCCTCTCACTGTCAACTGCGTTTATTTTCTGCAAACTTAACGTGTAAATATTTGTATGAACATAAGATTCAACAACTGAGACATAAACTGTACAGGTTCCACAGACATATGACTAACATAAATGGGAAAATGTATCCCTGAACAAAGGGGGTCACAATCTAAAGTAACAGTCAGTATCTGGTGTGGCCACCAGCTGCATTAAGTACTGCAGTGCATCTCCTCCTCATGGACTGCACCAGATTTGCCAGTTCTTGCTGTGACATGTTACCCCACTCTTCCACCAAGACACCTGCAAATTCCTGGACATTTCTGGGGGGAATGGCCCTAGCCCTCACCCTCTCATCCAACAGGTCCCAGACGTGCTCAATGGGATTGAGATCCGGGCTCTTCCCTGGCCACGGCAGAACACTGACATTCCTGTCTTGCTGGAAATCACACACAGAACGAGCAGTACGGCTGGTGGCATTGTCACGCTGGAGGGTCATGTCAGGATGAGCCTACAGGAAGGGTACCACATGAGGGAGGAGGATGCCTTCCCTGTAACGCACAGCGTTGAGATTGCCTGCAATGACAACAAGCTCAGTCCGATGATGCTGTGACACACTGCCCCAGACTATGACGGACCCTCCACCTCCAAATCATCCCTCTCCAGAGTACAGGCCTCGGTGTAATGGTCATTCCTACGATGATAAATGCGAATATCGACCATCACCCCTGATGAGACAAAACCGCGACTCGTCAATGAAGAGCACTTTTTGCCAGTCCTGTCTATTCTAACGACGGTGGGTTTGTGCCCATAGGCGACGTTGTTGCTGGTGATGTCTGGTGAGGACCTGCCTTACAACAGGCCTACAAACCCTCAGTCCAGTCTCTCTCAGCCTATTGCGGACAGTCTGAGCACTGATGGAGGGATTGTGCGTTCCTGGTGTAACTCAGGCAGTTGTTGTTGCCATCCTGTACCTGTCCAGCAGGTGTGATGTTCGGATGTACAGATCCTGTGCAGGTGTTGTCACATGGGATCTGCCACTGCGAGGATGATCAGCTGTCTGTCCTGTCTCCCTGTAGCGCTTTCTTAGGCATCTCACAGTATGGACATTTATTTCCCTGGCCACATCTGCAGTCCTTATGCCTCCTTTCAGCATGCCTAAGGCACGTTTACGCAGATGACCAGGGACCCTGGGCATCTTTCTTTTGGTGTTTTTCAGAGTCAGTAGAAAGGCCTCTTTCATAACTGTGACCTTAATTGTCTACCGTCTGTAAGCTGTTAGTGTCTTAACGACCGTTCCACAGGTGCATGTTCATTAATTGTTTGTGGTTTATTGAACAAGCATGGGAAACGGTGTTTAAACCCTTTACAATGAAGATCTGTGAAGTTATTTGGATTTTTACGAATGATCTTTGAAACACAGGGTCCTGAAAATAGTTTATTTGGGTGAGTGTTTTCTCTCGCCTTGTTTCACTGCCAAAAATAAAATTAAACCATCTAGTGTTCAGCGAAATAACAACACAATGTCAAATACAGGTTGACTAGTCAAATAATTAACATCCAATCACATTAATCGTTACTCTCTCGCAGGAAATCCACTAACAGTCTGTATGTAGCCAAACGTACCTGCTGCTCATTCCGTTTGCTCGAAGATGGATAAATGGTTTTAAAAAAGTAAGGCCTGCTTCCATAGAGACACATACCTGCTCTACTGGTAATACTGCTACTACCAGCAGTACTACACCTGCACCTGTCGACAACACAAGTTTTTCTGCTTCCATAGAGACACATGCCTGCTCTACTGGTAATACTGCTACTACCAGCAGTACTACACCTGCACCTGTCGACAACACAAGTTGTTCTGCTTCCATAGAGACACATACCTGCTCTGCTGGTAATACTGTTACTACCAGCAGTACTACACCTGCATCTGTCCACGACACAATTTGTTCTGCGTCCATAGAGACACATACCTGCTCTACTGGTAATACTGTTACTACCAGCAGTACTACACCTGCACCTGTCGACAACACAAGTTGTTCTGCTTCCACGAACACATCCAATGCTAGCATCAGTAAATCTACATGTTGTTGTTAGCCCAGCTAGCATGGACACTGACATTTGTGAATCTGATGAAGCGGAAGAGCTACTGCCCCCTCACCCGGGAAAGCACCAAGCTACTGCCTCCTCACCCGGGAAAGCACCAAGCTACTGCCTCCTTACCCGGGAAAGCACCAAGCTACTGCCTCCTTACCCGGGAAAGCACCAAGCTACTGCCTCCTTACCTGGGAAAGCACCAAGCTACTGCCTCCTTACCTGGGAAAGCACCAAGCTACTGCCTCCTTACCCGGGAAAGCACCAAGCTACTGCCTCCTTACCCGGGAAAGCACCAAGCTACTGCCTCCTTACCCGGGAAAGCACCAAGCTACTGCCTCCTTACCCGGGAAAGCACCAAGCTACTGCCTCCTTACCCGGGAAAGCACCAAGCTACTGCCTCCTTACCCGGGAAAGCACCAAGCTACTGCCTCCTTACCCGGGAAAGCACCAAGCTACTGCCTCCTTACCCGGAAAGCACCAAGCTACTGCCTCCTTACCCGGGAAAGCACCAAGCTACTGCCTCCTTACCCGGGAAAGCACCAAGCTACTGCCTCCTTACCCGGGAAAGCACCAAGCTACTGCCTCCTTACCCGGGAAAGCACCAAACTACTGCCTCCTTACCCGGGAAAGCACCAAGCTACTGCCTCCTTACCCGGGAAAGCACCAAGCTACTGCCTCCTTACCCGGGAAAGCACCAAGCTACTGCCTCCTTACCCGGGAAAGCACCAAGCTACTGCCTCCTCACCCAGGAAAGCACCAAGCTACTGCCTCCTCACCCGGGAAAGCACCAAGCTACTGCCTCCTCACCCGGGAAAGCACCAAGCTACTGCCTCCTTACCCGGGAAAGCACCAAGCTACTGCCTCCTTACCCGGGAAAGCACCAAGCTACTGCCTCCTTACCCGGGAAAGCACCAAGCTACTGCCTCCTTACCCGGGAAAGCACCAAGCTACTGCCTCCTTCATCAAACAACATTGTTTCACAACGCATCAGTGACATGGCAGGAGATGTTTTGAAACAATTACTGCTTTGCATACAAGCCAGTGAATTCTATGCGTTACAGTTGGATGAGTCAACATACGTGGAGGGCCTGGCACAGCTCCTGGTATATGTGTGTTACAGCTGGATGAGTCAACAGACGTGGCGGGCCTGACACAGCTCCTGGTATATGTCTGTTACAGCTGGATGAGTCAACAGGCCTGACACAGCTCCTGGTATATGTCTGTTACAGCTGGATGAGTCAACAGACGTGGTGGGCCTGGCACAGCTCCTGGTATATATCTGTTACAGCTGGATGAGTCAACATACGTGGTGGGCCTGGCACAGCTCCTGGTATATGTCTGTTACAGCTGGATGAGTCAACAGACATGGTGGGCCTGAAACAGCTCCTGGTATATGTCTGTTACAGCTGGATGAGTCAACAGACGTGGTGGGCCTGGCACAGCTCCTGGTATATGTCTGTTACAGCTGGATGAGTCAACATACGTGGCGGGCCTGGCACAGCTCCTGGTATATGTCTGTTACAGCTGGATGAGTCAACATACGTGGCAGGCCTGGCACAGCTCCTGGTATATGTCTGTTACAGCTGGATGAGTCAACAGACGTGGCGGGCCTGGCACAGCTCCTGGTATATGTCTGTTACAGCTGGATGAGTCAACAGGCCTGGCACAGCTCCTGGTATATGTCTGTTACAGCTGGATGAGTCAACAGACATGGTGGGCCTGAAACAGCTCCTGGTATATGTCTGTTACAGCTGGATGAGCCAACAGACGTGGCGGGCCTGGCACAGCTCCTGGTATATGTCTGTTATAGCTGGATGAGTCAACAGACGTGGCACAGCTCCTGGTATATGTCTGTTACAGCTGGATGAGTCAACAGGCCTGGCACAGCTCCTGGTATATGTCTGTTACAGCTGGATGAGTCAACAGATGTTGCGGGCCTGACACAGCTCCTGGTATATGTCTGTTACAGCTGGATGAGTCAACAGACGTAGCGGGCCTGACACAGCTCCTGGTATATGTGTGTTACAGCTGGATGAGTCAACAGACATGGCGGGCCTGGCACAGCTCCTGGTATATGTCTGTTACAGCTGGATGAGTCAACAGGCCTGGCACAGCTCCTGGTATATGTCTGTTACAGCTGGATGAGTCAACAGGCCTGGCACAGCTCCTGGTATATGTCCGTTACATTTATGGGGGGGGGGTCAATTAAGGAAGACATCCTCTTCTGCAAACCATTGGAAACCAGGACAACAGGAGAGGATATTTTTAAAGTACTGGACAGCTTTGTGACATCAAATGGACTTTGGTGGTCAAGAGGGTAGTAAGTTTTAAGTTCCTCTGCGTACACATCACAGACAAACTGAATTGGTCCACCCACACAGACAGGAGGCTGAAGAAATTTGGCTTGTCACCAAAAGCACTCACAAACTTCTACAGATGCACAACCGAGAGCATCCTGTCGGGCTGTATCACCGCCCACAACCGTAAGGCTCTACATAGGGTAGTGAGCTCTTCACAACGCATCACCGGGGGCAAACTACCTGCCCTCCAGGACACCTACACCACCCGATGTCACAGGAAGGCCATAAAGATCATCAAGGACAACAACCACCCAAGCCACTGCCTGTTCACCCCGTTATCATCCAGAAGGTGAGGTCAGTACAGGTGCATCAAAGCAGGGACCGAGAGACTGAAAAACAGCTTCTATCTCAAGGCCATCAGACTGTTAAACAGCCACCGCTAACATTGAGTGGCTGCTGCCAACGTACTGACTCAACTCCAGCCACTTTAATAATGGGAATTGATGGAAATTGATGTAAAATATATCACTAGCCACTTTAAACAATGCTACTTAATATAATGTTTACATACCCTACATTACTCATCTCATATGTATATACGGTACTCTATATCATCTACTGCATCTTTATGTAATACATGTATCACTAGCCACTTCAAACTATGCCACTTTGTTTACATACCCTACATTACTCATCTCATGTATATACTGTACTCGATACCATCTACTGCATCTTGCCTATGCCGTTCTGTACCATCACTCATTCATATATCTTTATGTACATATTCTTTATCCCTTTACACTTGTGTTTATAAGGTAGTAGTTTTGGAATTGTTAGATTAGATTACTCGTTGGTTATTACTGCATTGTGGAAACTAGAATCACAAGCATTTCTCTACACTCGCATTAACATCTGCTAACCATGTGTATGTGACAAATACAATTTGATTTGATTTGAAGATGTTTTGATATTTGTACTGAGGGCGCAAAAGCAATGACAGGGAGACATAGTGGAGTGGTAATGCGCGTGCAAGCAGTTGCTCCCTACGCCACTTGGGTACACTGCAGCATCCACCGAGAGGCTCTTGCTGCCAAGGGAATGCCTGACAGATTGAAAGATGTTTTGGACACTACACTGAAAATGGTTACCTTTGTTAAAGCAAGGCCCCTGAATTCTCATGTATTTTCTGCACTAAGAAATGATATGGGCAGTGACCATGTAACACGTTTACAACATACAGAAGTGACCTGGTTATTAAGGGGCAAAGTATTGACTTTGTTTATTTATTGAGAGACGAGCAAAGTTTTCATTACTGACCATTTTCACTTGTCTGACTGCTTGCATGATGACGAGTTTCTCACAAGACTGGCCAATCTGGGTGATATTTTTTCTCGTCTGAATGATCTAAATCTAGGATTACAGGGACTCTCCGCAACTATATTCAATGTGCGGGACAAAATTGAGGCTATGATTAAGATATTGGAGCTCTTCTCTGTCTGCATTAACAAGGACAACACATAGGTCTTTCCATCATTGTATGAGTTTTTGTGTGCAAATGAACTCAAGCTTACAGACAATGTCAAATGTGATACAGAGAAGAACCTAAGTGAGTTTGGTGCGCAATTACACAGGTACTTTCCCGAAACGGATGACACAAACAACTGGATTCTTTCATGCCCTGCCTCCAGTCCACTTACCGATATCTGAACAAGAGAGCCTCATCAAAATTGCAACAAGCGGTTCTGTAAAAATGTAATTTAATCAGAAGCCACTGCCGGATTTCTGGATTGGGCTGCTTTCAGAGTATCCTGCCTTGGCCAATTGCACTGATGCAACCACATACCTACGTGAGAGGACATTCTCAGCCCTCACTAGCTTGAAAACTAAATACAGGCACAGACTGTGCGTGGAAAATGATTTAAGACTGAGACTCTCTCCAATACAACCCAACATTGCAGAGTTACAGTATGTGCATCCTTTCAAGCCCACCCTTCTCATTAACCTGTGGTGAGTTATTCACAATTTTAGATGAACAAATAAGGTTTTATATGTAAGATGGTTAAATAAAGAGCAACATTATTGATTACTATTATATTATTATTTGTCACTTCCCACAAACCGGGTTGTAACAAAAACTCACACTAATTCTTGTGTTTATTAAATGTATCATATAGTGTGTGTGTGTGTGTGGCAGGCTTACAAGGATGGCAAAAAACAATATTTGGAGAGTGAGCTGACCCTGGTGCTAGAGGGGGTACACAGCTGGAGGTTGAATGTTTGAAGCAGTACAGGACTATAAAAAGTTTGGGAACCACTGATCTACACTGACTGAAGTGGATTTAACAAGTGGCATCATTAAGGGATCATAGCTTTCATCTGGATTCACCTGTTCAGTCTATGTCATGGAAAGAGCAGATGTACTTAATGTTTTGTACACTCAGTGTATACCACACTAGCTGACAATGTCACCAGACATAACCAAGCTAATTTATTTACAATGTAATGTACAGAACAACACAGGAAAAAGTAGCCACCCTTTGCCTTGATGACAGCTTTGCACACTCTTGGCATTCTCTCAACCAGCTTCATGAGGTAGTCACCTGGAACGCATTTCAATTAACAGGTGTGCCTTGTTAAAAGTTTAATTGTGGAAATGTGTTCCTTAATGTGTTTGAGCCATTCAGTTGTGTTGTGACAAGGTGGGGGTGGTATACAGAAGATTGCCCTATTTGGTAAAAGACCAAGTCCATATTATGGCAAGAACAGCTAAAATAAGCAGAGAGAAAGGACAGTCCATCAATACTTTAACACATGAAAGTAGTGCTGGTGACAATGTCTGTGATTTATTTAGTTTTCAAGGCACACTTAACCTGCATGGCTAACAAGGCATTCTGCAGCATTACGCCATCCCATCTGGTTTGGGCTTAGTGAGACTATCGTTTGTTTTTCAACAGGACAATGACCCAACACATCTCCAGGCTGTGTAAGGGCTATTTGACCAAGAAGGAGAGTGATGGAGTGCTGCATCAGATGACCTGGCCTCCACAATCCCCAGACCTCGACCCAGTTGAGATGGTTTGGGACGAGTTTGGGATGAGTTTGGGACGAGTCGGACCGCAGAGTGACGGAAAAGCAGCCAACAAGTTTGTTGTTACAGCCTGAATTCAAAATGGAATTTCATGAAAGTGAAAATGTTTTTAGAAATTTTAGCAAATATATATTGAAAATTAAATGCATAAATATCTAATTGACTTTACTTAAGCATATGTGGGAACTCCTTCAAGACTGTTGGAAAAGCATTCCAGGTGAAGCTGGTTGAGAGAATGCAAAGAGTGTGTAAACCTGCCATCAAGGCAAACTGGCTGTTTGGAGAATCTCAAATATGAATCATGTTTTGATTTGTTTAACACTTTTTTGGTTACTACATGATTCCAAGTGTTCTTTCATAGTTTTGATGTCTTAACTATTATTCTACAAAGTAGAAAATATTTTTACAAAATAAAGAAAAACCCTTGAATGAGTAGGTGTTCTAAAACTTTTGACCAGTACTGTATATTCTGTTCTCAAAAGGAGGGCCCCTCAACAAGGTCTTACTCGGGGCTGTAAAAAGCTTGGTAAAATGTAGGCCACCGTAGCCAGTTCATATAGATCAGTGAATCTCAAAATGTTTCATGTACCACCAAATTCGTTTTACTCTGCCTGGAGTACCCCTGCACTAGTGATAGCGGATATAGGTTGATGATATAGGAGGAGAGGATGTAGTTACCTGACGTGTCCCACAGACTGAGCTCCACACGCTGCTCCTCAAGTTCCAGACACGCTGTGTAGTTCTCAAACACTGTGGGAACATACGTCTGAGGAGAGGAATGACATAGCAGTCTGTTAATATCATCCCTGCTACAAGTGATGGACTTCATTTTCACAATTCAGATCTACATTAAAGTGAAATACAGTCTTCTAATACGACAATCGTAAACATTTGAGTGTAAACGAATTAGCAGGCTAGCCCAATAAAAATGAATGGGGAAAAAATGATGCGTGATCATATGTCTTTTTCAATGTGGTGATGAAACCCATTTCAACGTGGTGATGATCAGAAGCCTACAGTAGAACATGTGATATAATCCGATGTGAAAACGGTGAATTATTGGACATGCCGTAGATACAGGCATCCTGGCCTGAAGCGGATGATGATGCTCTATCAGAAATGGATCCATCGTCAATGTATTCCCAACTTTTAAAAGAGCCGTTTATGAGGCTGATCAAATCCTCAGAAACATGTGCTCAATCAATATGGAATCTTTGCAGAACATATGTAATGTGTATCTTAAAATGATAGTATTGCAACAGGAGATCAAATATTCGCGTACCTCTGGATAACAATCCTTCGCGAGGACTTGCAACATCGCAGTTTTTCCGCATTGAACATCCCCAACAAGAACCAGTTTACATCTCACCACCAACGGCTGTGGATTTCTCCTTTCCTTCATTTTTGTAATAGTCAAGAACACAAGTCTTTATTAAAGAAAAATAGTAAAAACGCGAAAACCAAGAGAAAAACGTCCTTGTTAGCGGTAGAGTACCGTAGCCTATTCTGAAGTGTAGTCTAGTCCTAGAAGGACGCTTGCATTTGGTGTAATGAGAGTCGATACTGCGTCTCTTTATAGTGCGCTCCAACAGCCAATGTGCGCTCCAACAGCCAATGGGCGCGCGGTTTTCCTGACTCTCTTGTATTTCTTTCACAGCCGCAGAGTTCTATTGTCCCTGACCGCTGAAATTAAATGGGTTATATTGCCTTATGCCAGGTAGTTATAGAAATACAATTTTAAACCTAAATAATCCACATAAAAGTATTATGACTTTGTTTATGAGACAGTTTTTCTCTAGGGCTGCAAGTCAAGATGGTGGAAATCTGAAAGAAAAAAAACAAACTTTGTAACCATAAACCTCACTATTTCCAATGGCAGTTATTTTAGCCTACCTGTTCATTTGCATTTCATTACACTCAAATAATATATGCAGGCTACTGTATTAGTATGTTGGTCAGTCATTAAATCAAGTTGGCATATTATTCCTCAGGACATTGAGTATGGTCTGGTAGGTTGCTCTAGATCTAGGCTTTAAGGTCACCAATTCAATCATTATATTGACTTAACTCTGCAAGATCCATAGATCAAAGAACTCTTAGAAAAAAAAGTGCTATCAAGAACCTTAAAAGGGTTCTTTGGCATTCCCCATAGTAGAACCCTTTGAATAACCCTTTTTGGTTCCAGGTAGAACTATTTTGGGTTCCACGAAGAACCCTTTCCACAGAGGGTTCTAGTTGAAACCCAGAAGGGTTCTCCTATGAGGACAGAACCCATTTGGAACCCTTTTTTCTAGGCATCAGGGCTGAGGACAATATCCATCAGACGATTTCCACTGTTAGATAGTTAGTCTGCTGTCATCAGAACCACAGGCTCAAATCACTGGGCAGAGTTGTGGGATGGACTACATCTAGTTAGTCTGCTGTCATCAGAACCACAGGCTCAAATCACTGGGCAGAGTTGTGGGATGGACTACATCTAGTTAGTCTGCTGTCATCAGAACCACAGGCTCAAATCACTGGGCAGAGTTGTGGGATGGACTACATCCTAGTTAGTCTGCTGTCATCAGAACCACAGGCTCAAATCACTGGGCAGAGTTGTGGGATGGACTACATCTAGTTAGTCTGCTGTCATCAGAACCACAGGCTCAAATCACTGGGCAGAGTTGTGGGATGGACTACATCTAGTTAGTCTGCTGTCATCAGAACCACAGGCTCAAATCACTGGGCAGAGTTGTGGGATGGACTACATCTAGTTAGTCTGCTGTCATCAGAACCACAGGCTCAAATCACTGGGCAGAGTTGTGGGATGGACTACATCCTAGTTAGTCTGCTGTCATCAGAACCACAGGCTCAAATCACTGGGCAGAGTTGTGGGATGGACTACATCTAGTTAGTCTGCTGTCATCAGAACCACAGGCTCAAATCACTGGGCAGAGTTGTGGGATGGACTACATCTAGTTAGTCTGCTGTCATCAGAACCACAGGCTCAAATCACTGGGCAGAGTTGTGGGATGGACTACATCTAGTTAGTCTGCTGTCATCAGAACCACAGGCTCAAATCACTGGGCAGAGTTGTGGGATGGACTACATCTAGTTAGTCTGCTGTCATCAGAACCACAGGCTCAAATCACTGGGCAGACTTGTGGGATGGACTACATCTAGTTAGTCTGCTGTCATCAGAACCACAGGCTCAAATCACTGGGCAGAGTTGTGGGATGGACTACATCTAATTAGTCTGCTGTCATCAGAACCACAGGCTCAAATCACTGGGCAGAGTTGTGGGATGGACTACATCTAGTTAGTCTGCTGTCATCAGAACCACAGGCTCAAATCACTGGGCAGAGTTGTGGGATGGACTACATCTAGTTAGTCTGCTGTCATCAGAACCACAGGCTCAAATCACTGGGCAGAGTTGTGGGATGGACTACATCTAGTTAGTCTGCTGTCATCAGAACCACAGGCTCAAATCACTGGGCAGAGTTGTGGGATGGACTACATCTAGTTAGTCTGCTGTCATCAGAACCACAGGCTCAAATCACTGGGCAGAGTTGTGGGATGGACTACATCTAGTTAGTCTGCTGTCATCAGAACCACAGGCTCAAATCACTGGGCAGACTTGTGGGATGGACTACATCTAGTTAGTCTGCTGTCATCAGAACCACAGGCTCAAATCACTGGGCAGAGTTGTGGGATGGACTACATCTAATTAGTCTGCTGTCATCAGAACCACAGGCTCAAATCACTGGGCAGAGTTGTGGGATGGACTACATCTAGTTAGTCTGCTGTCATCAGAACCACAGGCTCAAATCACTGGGCAGAGTTGTGGGATGGACTACATCTAGTTAGTCTGCTGTCATCAGAACCACAGGCTCAAATCACTGGGCAGAGTTGTGGGATGGACTACATCTAGTTAGTCTGCTGTCATCAGAACCACAGGCTCAAATCACTGGGCAGAGTTGTGGGATGGACTACATCTAGTTAGTCTGCTGTCATCAGAACCACAGGCTCAAATCACTGGGCAGAGTTGTGGGATGGACTACATCTAGTTAGTCTGCTGTCATCAGAACCACAGGCTCAAATCACTGGGCAGAGTTGTGGGATGGACTACATCTAGTTAGTCTGCTGTCATCAGAACCACAGGCTCAAATCACTGGGCAGAGTTGTGGGATGGACTACATCTAATTAGTCTGCTGTCATCAGAACCACAGGCTCAAATCACTGGGCAGAGTTGTGGGATGGACTACATCTAATTAGTCTGCTGTCATCAGAACCACAGGCTCAAATCACTGGGCAGACTTGTGGGATGGACTACATCTAGTTAGTCTGCTGTCATCAGAACCACAGGCTCAAATCACTGGGCAGAGTTGTGGGATGGACTACATCTAATTAGTCTGCTGTCATCAGAACCACAGGCTCAAATCACTGGGCAGAGTTGTGGGATGGACTACATCTAGTTAGTCTGCTGTCATCAGAACCACAGGCTCAAATCACTGGGCAGAGTTGTGGGATGGACTACATCTAGTTAGTCTGCTGTCATCAGAACCACAGGCTCAAATCACTGGGCAGAGTTGTGGGATGGACTACATCTAGTTAGTCTGCTGTCATCAGAACCACAGGCTCAAATCACTGGGCAGAGTTGTGGGATGGACTACATCTAGTTAGTCTGCTGTCACCAGAACCACAGGCTCAAATCACTGGGCAGAGTTGTGGGATGGACTACATCTAGTTAGTCTGCTGTCATCAGAACCACAGGCTCAAATCACTGGGCAGAGTTGTGGGATGGACTACATCTAGTTAGTCTGCTGTCATCAGAACCACAGGCTCAAATCACTGGGCAGAGTTGTGGGATGGACTACTGCTGTCATCTAGTTAGTCTGCTGTCATCAGAACCACAGGCTCAAATCACTGGGCAGAGTTGTGGGATGGACTACATCTAGTTAGTCTGCTGTCATCAGAACCACAGGCTCAAATCACTGGGCAGAGTTGTGGGATGGACTACATCTAGTTAGTCTGCTGTCATCAGAACCACAGGCTCAAATCACTGGGCAGAGTTGTGGGATGGACTACATCTAATTAGTCTGCTGTCATCAGAACCACAGGCTCAAATCACTGGGCAGAGTTGTGGGATGGACTACATCTAATTAGTCTGCTGTCATCAGAACCACAGGCTCAAATCACTGGGCAGACTTGTGGGATGGACTACATCTAGTTAGTCTGCTGTCATCAGAACCACAGGCTCAAATCACTGGGCAGAGTTGTGGGATGGACTACATCTAATTATTCTGCTGTCATCAGAACCACAGGCTCAAATCACTGGGCAGAGTTGTGGGATGGACTACATCTAGTTAGTCTGCTGTCATCAGAACCACAGGCTCAAATCACTGGGCAGAGTTGTGGGATGGACTACATCTAGTTAGTCTGCTGTCATCAGAACCACAGGCTCAAATCACTGGGCAGAGTTGTGGGATGGACTACATCTAGTTAGTCTGCTGTCATCAGAACCACAGGCTCAAATCACTGGGCAGAGTTGTGGGATGGACTACATCTAGTTAGTCTGCTGTCATCAGAACCACAGGCTCAAATCACTGGGCAGAGTTGTGGGATGGACTACATCTAGTTAGTCTGCTGTCATCAGAACCACAGGCTCAAATCACTGGGCAGAGTTGTGGGATGGACTACATCTAGTTAGTCTGCTGTCATCAGAACCACAGGCTCAAATCATTGGGCAGAGTTGTGGGATGGACTACATCTAGTTAGTCTGCTGTCATCAGAACCACAGGCTCAAATCACTGGGGAGAGTTGTGGGATGGACTACATCTAGTTAGTCTGTTGTCATCAGAACCACAGGCTCAAATCACTGGGCAGAGTTGTGGGATGGACTACATCTAGTTAGTCTGCTGTCATCAGAACCACAGGCTCAAATCACTGGGCAGAGTTGTGGGATGGACTACATCTAGTTAGTCTGCTGTCATCAGAACCACAGGCTCAAATCACTGGGCAGAGTTGTGGGATGGACTACATCTAGTTAGTCTGCTGTCATCAGAACCACAGGCTCAAATCACTGGGCAGAGTTGTGGGATGGACTACATCTAGTTAGTCTGCTGTCATCAGAACCACAGGCTCAAATCACTGGGCAGAGTTGTGGGATGGACTACATCTAGTTAGTCTGCTGTCATCAGAACCACAGGCTCAAATCACTGGGCAGAGTGGTGGGATGGACTACATCTAGTTAGTCTGCTGTCATCAGAACCACAGGCTCAAATCACTGGGCAGAGTTGTGGGATGGACTACATCTAGTTAGTCTGCTGTCATCAGAACCACAGGCTCAAATCACTGGGCAGAGTTGTGGGATGGACTACATCTAGTTAGTCTGCTGTCATCAGAACCACAGGCTCAAATCACTGGGCAGAGTTGTGGGATGGACTACATCTAGTTAGTCTGCTGTCATCAGAACCACAGGCTCAAATCACTGGGCAGAGTTGTGGGATGGACTACATCTAGTTAGTCTGCTGTCATCAGAACCACAGGCTCAAATCACTGGGCAGAGTTGTGGGATGGACTACATCTAGTTAGTCTGCTGTCATCAGAACCACAGGCTCAAATCACTGGGCAGAGTTGTGGGATGGACTACATCTAGTTAGTCTGCTGTCATCAGAACCACAGGCTCAAATCACTGGGCAGAGTTGTGGGATGGACTACATCTAGTTAGTCTGCTGTCATCAGAACCACAGGCTCAAATCACTGGGCAGAGTTGTGGGATGGACTACATCTAGTTAGTCTGCTGTCATCAGAACCACAGGCTCAAATCACTGGGCAGAGTTGTGGGATGGACTACATCTAGTTAGTCTGCTGTCATCAGAACCACAGGCTCAAATCACTGGGCAGAGTTGTGGGATGGACTACACCTAGTTAGTCTGCTGTCATCAGAACCACAGGCTCAAATCACTGGGCAGAGTTGTGGGATGGACTACATCTAGTTAGTCTGCTGTCATCAGAACCACAGGCTCAAATCACTGGGCAGAGTTGTGGGATGGACTACATCTAGTTAGTCTGCTGTCATCAGAACCACAGGCTCAAATCACTGGGCAGAGTTGTGGGATGGACTACATCTAGTTAGTCTGCTGTCATCAGAACCACAGGCTCAAATCACTGGGCAGAGTTGTGGGATGGACTACATCTAGTTAGTCTGCTGTCATCAGAACCACAGGCTCAAATCACTGGGCAGAGTTGTGGGATGGACTACATCTAGTTAGTCTGCTGTCACCAGAACCACAGGCTCAAATCACTGGGCAGAGTTGTGGGATGGACTACATCTAGTTAGTCTGCTGTCATCAGAACCACATGCTCAAATCACTGGGCAGAGTTGTGGGATGAACTACATCTACTACATCTAGTTAGTCTGCTGTCACCAGAACCACAGGCTCAAATCACTGGGCAGAGTTGTGGGATGGACTACATCTAGTTAGTCTGCTGTCACCAGAACCACAGGCTCAAATCACTGGGCAGAGTTGTGGGATGGACTACATCTAGTTAGTCTGCTGTCATCAGAACCACAGGCTCAAATCATTGGGCAGAGTTGTGGGATGGACTACATCTAGTTAGTCTGCTGTCATCAGAACCACAGGCTCAAATCACTGGGCAGAGTTGTGGGATGGACTACATCTAGTTAGTCTGCTGTCACCAGAACCACAGGCTCAAATCACTGGGCAGAGTTGTGGGATGGACTACATCTAGTTAGTCTGCTGTCATCAGAACCACAGGCTCAAATCACTGGGCAGAGTTGTGGGATGGACTACATCTAGTTAGTCTGCTGTCATCAGAACCACAGGCTCAAATCACTGGGCAGAGTTGTGGGATGGACTACATCTAGTTAGTCTGCTGTCATCAGAACCACAGGCTCAAATCACTGGGCAGAGTTGTGGGATGGACTACATCTAGTTAGTCTGCTGTCACCAGAACCACAAGCTCAAATCACTGGGCAGAGTTGTGGGATGGACTACATCTAGTTAGTCTGCTGTCATCAGAACCACAGGCTCAAATCATTGGGCAGAGTTGTGGGATGGACTACATCTAGTTAGTCTGCTGTCATCAGAACCACAGGCTCAAATCACTGGGCAGAGTTGTGGGATGGACTACATCTAGTTAGTCTGCTGTCACCAGAACCACAGGCTCAAATCACTGGGCAGAGTTGTGGGATGGACTACATCTAGTTAGTCTGCTGTCATCAGAACCACAGGCTCAAATCATTGGGCAGAGTTGTGGGATGGACTACATCTAGTTAGTCTGCTGTCATCAGAACCACAGGCTCAAATCACTGGGCAGAGTTGTGGGATGGACTACATCTAGTTAGTCTGCTGTCACCAGAATCACAGGCTCAAATCACTGGGCAGAGTTGTGGGATGGACTACATCTAGTTAGTCTGCTGTCACCAGAACCACAGGCTCAAATCACTGGGCAGAGTTGTGGGATGGACTACATCTAGTTAGTCTGCTGTCACCAGAACCACAGGCTCAAATCACTGGGCAGAGTTGTGGGATGGACTACATCTAGTTAGTCTGCTGTCATCAGAACCACAGGCTCAAATCATTGGGCAGTGTTGTGGGATGGACTACATCTAGTTAGTCTGCTGTCATCAGAACCACAGGCTCAAATCACTAGGCAGAGTTGTGGGATGGACTACATCTAGTTAGTCTGCTGTCATCAGAACCACAGGCTCAAATCACTGGGCAGAGTTGTGGGATGGACTACATCTAGTTAGTCTGCTGTCATCAGAACCACAGGCTCAAATCACTGGGCAGAGTTGTGGGATGGACTACATCTAGTTAGTCTGTTGTCATCAGAACCACAGGCTCAAATCATTGGGCAGAGTTGTGGGATGGACTACATCTAGTTAGTCTGCTGTCATCAGAACCACAGGCTCAAATCACTGGGCAGAGTTGTGGGATGGACTACATCTAATTAGTCTGCAGAAATAATGACAGTGATTAAGTTTTCAAAGTAATCTAAACCATCACTTCCCAACCCTCTTCTCGGAGACCACCAGACATTTCACATCATTTTGTTGTTGCCCGGAACTGGCACAACTGATTCCATTAGTCAAGGGCTTGGTGATAGTTGCCTAATGGAATCAGGTATGCCAGTTTAGGGCTGGTGTTCCCAGAGAAGACGTTTGGGAATTAGTGAACCATCATCATATTTTTATAGATATTTTTTCAACGAGTAGTTTGAGCTCCAATCCTTGATTTGTCATCCATCTATTTAACTTTAATTGTCAACTTCACTAACCTAACATAAGAGAAACCAATGTTAGGTTAGTCATGAGGTTCTGTTGACTCTTCCCAATAGATTCCATTTGCATTGACTCTTTGTGATACGCATCGAAGCTCTGTGATCCAGGGGTTTGTGTATCATGGGGTTGTGATCTTAGTATTGTTTGTCTATCTGACAGCAAATTAAGTGGAATTTCACAAGTTTGATCTAATTGAGATCAACACCTAAAACCCTCCTGGCTTCATCTCAATAACTCACACCCACTGGGAATAAAGTAGTAGTTGAGATAGTGAGCTCGTGAGAGAAGCTATAGGAGCAATAACTCGCACCCACTGGGAATATAGTAGTAGTTGAGATAGGGAGCTCATGAGAGAAGCTATAGGAGCAATAACTCACACCCACTGGGAATATAGTAGTAGTTGAGATAGGGAGCTCGTGAGAGAAGCTATAGGAGCAATAACTCACACCCACTGGGAATATAGTAGTAGTTGAGATAATGAGCTCGTGAGAGAAGCTATAGGAGCAATAACTCACACCCACTGGGAATATAGTAGTAGTTGAGATAATGAGCTCGTGAGAGAAGCTATAGGAGCAATAACTCACACCCACTGGGAATATAGTAGTAGTTGAGATAGTGAGCTCGTGAGAGAAGCTATAGGAGCAATAACTCACACCCACTGGGAATATAGTAGTAGTTGAGATAGGGAGCTCGTGAGAGAAGCTATAGGAGCAATAACTCACACCCACTGGGAATATAATAGTAGTTGAGATAGTGAGCTATAGGAGCAATAACTCACACCCACTGGGAATATAATAGTAGTTGAGATAGTGAGCTATAGGAGCAATAACTCACACCCACTGGGAATATAGTAGTAGTTGAGATAGGGAGCTCGTGAGAGAAGCTATAGGAGCAATAACTCACACCCACTGGGAATATAGTAGTAGTTGAGATAGGGAGCTCGTGAGAGAAGCTATAGGAGCAATAACTCACACCCACTGGGAATATAGTAGTAGTTGAGATAGGGAGCTATAGGAGCAATAACTCACACGCACTGGGAATATAGTAGTAGTTGAGATAGGGAGCTCGTGAGAGAAGCTATAGGAGCAATAACTCACACCCACTGGGAATATAGTAGTAGAGATAGGGAGCTCGTGAGAGAAGCTATAGGAGCAATAACTCACACCCACTGGGAATATAGTAGTAGTTGAGATAGGGAGCTCGTGAGAGAAGCTATAGGAGCAATAACTCACACCCACTGGGAATATAGTAGTAGTTGAGATAGGGAGCTCGTGAGAGAAGCTATAGGAGCAATAACTCACACCCACTGGGAATATAGTAGTAGTTGAGATAGGGAGCTCGTGAGAGAAGCTATAGGAGCAATAACTCACACCCACTGGGAATATAGTAGTAGTTGAGATAGGGAGCTCGTGAGAGAAGCTATAGGAGCAATAACTCACACCCACTGGGAATATAGTAGTAGTTGAGATAGGGAGCTCGTGAGAGAAGCTATAGGAGCAATAACTCACACCCACTGGGAATATAGTAGTAGTTGAGATAGGGAGCTCGTGAGAGAAGCTATAGGAGCAATAACTCACACCCACTGGGAATATAGTAGTAGTTGAGATAGGGAGCTCGTGAGAGAAGCTATAGGAGCAATAACTCACACCCACTGGGAATATAGTAGTAGTTGAGATAGGGAGCTCATGAGAGAAGCTATAGGAGCAATAACTCGCACCCACTGGGAATATAGTAGTAGTTGAGATAGGGAGCTCGTGAGAGAAGCTATAGGAGCAATAACTCACACCCACTGGGAATATAGTAGTAGTTGAGATAGGGAGCTCGTGAGAGAAGCTATAGGAGCAATAACTCACACCCACTGGGAATATAGTAGTAGTTGAGATAGGGAGCTCGTGAGAGAAGCTATAGGAGCAATAACTCACACCCACTGGGAATATAGTAGTAGTTGAGATAGGGAGCTCGTGAGAGAAGCTATAGGAGCAATAACTCACACCCACTGGGAATATAGTAGTAGTTGAGATAGGGAGCTCGTGAGAGAAGCTATAGGAGCAATAACTCACACCCACTGGGAATATAGTAGTAGTTGAGATAGGGAGCTCGTGAGAGAAGCTATAGGAGCAATAACTCACACCCACTGGGAATATAGTAGTAGTTGAGATAGGGAGCTCGTGAGAGAAGCTATAGGAGCAATAACTCACACCCACTGGGAATATAGTAGTAGTTGAGATAGGGAGCTCGTGAGAGAAGCTATAGGAGCAATAACTCACACCCACTGGGAATATAGTAGTAGTTGAGATAGGGAGCTCGTGAGAGAAGCTATAGGAGCAATAACTCACACCCACTGGGAATATAGTAGTAGTTGAGATAGGGAGCTCGTGAGAGAAGCTATAGGAGCAATAACTCACACCCACTGGGAATATAGTAGTAGTTGAGATAGGGAGCTCGTGAGAGAAGCTATAGGAGCAATAACTCACACCCACTGGGAATATAGTAGTAGTTGAGATAGGGAGCTCGTGAGAGAAGCTATAGGAGCAATAACTCACACCCACTGGGAATATAGTAGTAGTTGAGATAGGGAGCTCGTGAGAGAAGCTATAGGAGCAATAACTCACACCCACTGGGAATATAGTAGTAGTTGAGATAGGGAGCTCATGAGAGAAGCTATAGGAGCAATAACTCACACCCACTGGGAATATAGTAGTAGTTGAGATAGGGAGCTCGTGAGAGAAGCTATAGGAGCAATAACTCGCACCCACTGGGAATATAGTAGTAGTTGAGATAGGGAGCTCGTGAGAGAAGCTATAGGAGCAATAACTCACACCCACTGGGAACGGGCCCTTAGTTTGTCACAGGTGAATCTTCCAAATCCATTGATGAAAAAAATACTTATTTGTTTTTTTTGCACCTAGTAATTGACTATAATCGCTAACAAATGACATTTTGAGCAAATAAAATACAACTCTAGAGATAGTGGGATAAGGAATGGCTTATAGGAGGGGCCAAGACAGAGGTGTATTTTATGCTATTTGTTTGGTTGAGCAGAGAAAGTTCGGGGGAGCCAAGACCCCTTGTAGGGGACCAGATGCTGCCAGGGGTCGAGTCAGAACTCAGAAGTAACACCTGATCATTCCAGAGACAGACGTTACATTTAACATCATAAAGGTTATCCACTTAAGACAACTTGCTGTAAATCAAAATACAAAGGTCAATTAACATGATAACCCTCCTCCCTAGTGACTAGGAAACTGGGTTCAAATCCATCTCCAGCCTGTCTCTGCTACAAGACTGTGTTAGCCCGTGGAGCTAAAACCTAGGTATTACATTAGCTTGGGGAGTTATCACAAGCCATTAGCCAGGTCTCAGGCAATGTTACTCATCGTATGAGTGTGGTTCACCGAACCCCCTCCGTCACAGCTAGCCAATTTACTTATCTGTCAACAATTCATTCCCCTCCTGGTTTTATGGTTCTGTTGGGCCAAGCCAATCTGCCTTTGTTCGTATGAGTCACACAGTATTCATCCTCCTATTGACATCAGACTTTTACAGCCCAACACATCTTGTTTCTATCACACTGCTCTGATTGTAGATGTACAGTTGGCATGTCTGTCTGGGGTGCTGCAACACAGTGATATCTGTCTAGGATGCTGCAACACAGTGATATCTGTCTGGGATGCTGCAACACAGTGATATCTGTTCTGGGATGCTGCAACACAGTGATATCTGTCTGGGATGCTGCAACACAGTGATATCTGTTCTGGGATGCTGCAACACAGTGATATCTGTCTGGGATGCTGCAACACAGTGATATCTGTCTGGGGTGCTGCAAAACACAGTGATATCTGTCTGGGATGCTCTGAGGATGAGGAGGAGACAAAGCAGACAGAGGGAGGAGGGGAGTGAGAGAGGATATCAGGCAGGCTTGCAGACAGTGTGCCAGGGCTGTCCTCTCCCCACAGCCTGGTCTAATTAAAGAGCTCAGTGGTGAGAGCTGGAGAGAACCCTACTGTAACACACCCTTCTGTGCTGTGTCCCCCTACCGGCATCAAACCTGCCAGCTGGGTGGTACTGACGCAGGAACAAGCTCTGAACTGTCACACTGACCCCAGTCATCTCCGACCTGTCTGATGACTGTGTGAATAGCTCAGCTCAGATAGATTATATAATTATTTATTTCATTTTTTATTTTACCTTTATTTAACTAGGTAAGTCAGTTAAGAACAAATTCTTATTTTCAATGATGGCCTAGGAACAGTGGGTTAACAGCCTGTTCGGGTTGCAGAACGGCAGATTTGTACCTTGTCGGGGATTCGAACTTGCAACCTTCCGGTTACGAGTCCAACGCTCTAACCACTAGGCTACCCAGTTATCTTGGTAACTGACACATTTTCACTGAGACTGCCATGGGGCCGATGTTTAGAGGTGTTGCTAAATGACTCAAATCACTTCTATTACAACAACACGGTCTCCCTGGTCTGAAATGAATTATTCCTCACACAGCCACAGTAATCTAATCAGTCTGCCTCTCAACAAACTGCTTGTCTGCTCATTGGAAGCTTGTCCACTGCATGGGACAATCTTTCACAAGGATCAGTCCATTGAGTTCACAGTAGCCTACTGTAGACTACTCTATTCTGGACAATGCACACATAACACACCAACAATATTACTCTACTCTGCAAATACTGTATACATATTTATCTTTCTGGCTTCATTTAAATGATTCTGTCCTCAGAAAGCACAGATGGATGACAACAGGGGATGAAAGTGCCTGGTGTTCTGCAGGAGATAAAGATGGGAGAGAACAGAGGAGAAGCGAGAGAGGAGACAGGACAGAGGGGTGAGGAGAGGACAGAGGAGAGGACAGAGAACAGAGGAGAAGGGAGAAGATAGGACAGAGGAGAGGACAGAGGACAGAGGAGAGGGGATAGAGGACAGAGGGGTGAGGAGAGGAGAGAGGACAGAGGGGTGAGGAGAGGACAGAGGAGAGGGGAGAGGACAGAGGGGTGGGGAGAGGACAGAGGAGAGGACAGAGAACAGAGGAGAAGGGAGAAGATAGGACAGAGGAGAGGGGAGAGGACAGAGGAGAGGGGATAGAGGACAGAGGGGTGAGGAGAGGGGTGAGGAGAGGAGAGAGGACAGAGGGGTGAGGAGAGGACAGAGAACAGAGGCACACCTGCAACCATCGTTACACCTACCTGCCACCATTGTTACGCACACCTGCCACCATCGTTACACCTACCTGCCACCATCGTTACACACACCTGCCACCATCGTTACGCTCACCTGCCACCATCGTTACACCTACCTGCCACCATCGTTACACACACCTGCCACCACCGTTACACACACCTGCCACCACCGTTACACCTACCTGCCACCATCGTTACACCTACCTGCCACCATCGTTACACCTACCTGCCACCATCGTTACACACACCTGCCACCATCGTTACGCTCACCTGCCACCATCGTTACACCTACCTGCCACCATCGTTACACACACCTGCCACCATCGTTACACACACCTGCCACCATCGTTACACACACCTGCCACCATCGTTACACACACCTGCCACCATCGTTACACACACCTGCCACCATCGTTACACACACCTGCCACCATCGTTACACACACCTGCCACCATCGTTACACCTACCTGCCACCATCATTACGCTCACCTGCCACCATCGTTACACCTACCTGCCACCACCGTTACACCTACCTGCCACCATCGTTACGCTCACCTGCCACCATCGTTACACACACCTGCCACCATCGTTACACACACCTGCCACCATCGTTACACACACCTGCCACCATCGTTACGCACACCTGCCACCATCGTTACGCTGACCTGCCACCATCGTTACACACACCTGCCACCATCGTTACACACACCTGCCACCATCGTTACACACACCTGCCACCATCGTTACACCTACCTGCCACCATCGTTACACCTACCTGCCACCATCGTTACACACACCTGCCACCATCGTTACACCTACCTGCCACCATCGTTACACACACCTGCCACCATCGTTACACCTACCTGCCACCATCGTTACACACACCTGCCACCATCGTTACACCTACCTGCCACCATCGTTACACCTACCTGCCACCATCGTTACACCTACCTGCCACCATCGTTACACCTACCTGCCACCATCGTTACACCTACCTGCCACCATCGTTACGCTCACCTGCCACCATCGTTACGCTCACCTGCCACCATCGTTACGCTCACCTGCCACCATCGTTACACCTACCTGCCACCATCGTTACACACACCTGCCACCATCGTTACACACACCTGCCACCATCGTTACACCTACCTGCCACCATCGTTACGCTCACCTGCCACCATCGTTACGCTCACCTGCCACCATCGTTACGCTCACCTGCCACCATCGTTACGCTCACCTGCCACCATCGTTACACACACCTGCCACCATCGTTACACACACCTGCCACCATCGTTACACACACCTGCCACCATCGTTACACCTACCTGCCACCATCGTTACGCTCACCTGCCACCATCGTTACACCTACCTGCCACCATCGTTACGCTCACCTGCCACCATCGTTACGCTCACCTGGACTCCATCACCTTCCTGATTACCTCCCCTATATCTGTCACTCCCCTTGGTTCTTTCCCCAGACGTTATTGATTCTGTTTCTGTGTTTATGTCTGTACGCTACTCGTGGTTCTTGTTTTGTTCCATTTATTATTACATTCACTCCCTGTACTTTCTTCCCGACTCCCAGCGTACACGTTACAAGCTGTCTACCACAGCATATGCATTTCACTAGCTGAAGGCAAAACTCCCCAAGAACAAGCAGGATGTCACACCCTGACCATAGAGAGCCTTTGGTTTTTCTATGGTATAGTAGGTCAGGGCGTAACTGGGGGGTTTTCTAGTTATTATTTTCTATGTGGGGTTCTAGTTTAGTTTTTCTATGTTGGTGTTTGGTATGATTCCCAATTAGAGGCAGCGGGCTATCGTTGTCTCTAATTGGGGATCATATTTAAGTAGCATTTTCCCGCCTGTGTTTTATGGGATATTGTTTTGAGTTAGTGCACGTAGCACCTCTGTCGTCATGGTTCGTTGTTTGTTTCGTTCCTTATTTGTTGTTTTGTGCGTTTTCAAATAAATATTATGTGGAAACCATATCACGCTGCAGTTTGGTCCGATAATTATTCCAGCGAACGTGACACAGGAACTGAAGACAGCTGTAGAAAAGGCAGAGCATCACCAGGGAAGAAACCCAACATCTGGTGATGTCTATGGGTTCCAGACTGCAGGCAGTTGTTGACTGCAAAGGATTGGCAACCAAGTATTAAAACTCACAATTTAATTTATGATTGTTAGTTTGTCCAATTACTTTTGAGCCCCTAAGTTTGGGGGGCCGTGTATAAAAATGGTTGTAATTCCTACACGGTTCAGACAATAACGTAGACACAACCCTTATATTAAAGTAGACACAACCCTTATATTAAAGTCTACACTTAAAGCACATCTTGATTGTATCCTTTCAAATCCATTGTGGCGCCAAAATGATACAAATTGTGTCGCTGTCCAAATACTTACGGACTTCACTGTATATGGGGCAGAGGTTACAGTAACTTTACCAGAAATCCTGGTTGGATTCCCGGTTTTCCTGCTTATTCATTCCTGTTTCTGGGAACCTTCCAACTGGGATTTCTGGAAAACCAGGGAATTCTGGGAAAGTTATTGGAATTGTGTAACCCTGAATGTGTGTGTGTGTGGGGGGGGTCTCTGTGTCAGTCTCATAATACAGATGCTAATGCCAAAGCTGCCCTGAGCCCCATAGAAAAACATGACTCATACAATACTCTCCATGGCAGATGCTGTGCTCTTCTCTGTCACTTTAGACTATGGAGACTGGGGAGTGGGGAGGCAATGTTGTATAGTGTTGTAGAGGGTTTGGTGCTGCTGAAGCTGCTTACCAAGCACGCTGCTGTTATTTTGCAGAGTATCGCCCTCTGGTGGGGAGTTGGAGAATGGCATGGAGGTGTGGATTCTGTCATAAGCAGGACGTTCTGTGCATTGAAACAAGTCAAATAGTCACATACACGTGTTTAGCCAATGTTATTGTAGCGAAATGTAGCAAAATGCTTGTGAAATAATTAACAGATTTGATTGACTGCTCAATAAACAGTCATATAATTGAGATGAATTAGTATCTACAGCACCTACCGAAAGTATTCAGACCTCTTGACTTTTTCCACGTTATTACGTTACAGCCTTAAAATGGATTAAAAATAAATACATCCTCAGCAATCTACCCGAAAACAGCTTTATCGACATTTTTGCAAATGTATTAAAAATACAAAACAGAAATACCTTATTTACATAAGTGTTCAGACCCTTTGCTATGAGACTGTAAATTGAGTCCATCCTGTTTCCATTGATCATCCTTGAGATGTTTCTACAACTTGGAGTCCACCTGTGGTAAATTAAATTGATTGGACATGATTTAGAAAGGCACACACCTGTCTATAAAAGGTCCCACAGTTGACAGTGCATGTCAGAGCAACAACCAAGCCACGAGATCAAAATCAATCAATCAATCAAATGTATTTATAAAGCCCTTCTTACATCAGCTGGTGCCACAAAGTGCTGTACAGAAACCCAGCCTGAAACCCCAAACAACAAGCAATGCAGATGTAGAAGCATGATGGCTACAAAAAAAACACCCTTTGAAAGGCAGGAACCTAGGAGGAAACCTAGAGAGGAACCAGGCTATGATGGGTGGCCAGTCCTCTTCCGGCTGTGCCGGGTGGATATCATAACAGAACATGGCCAAGATGTTCATAGATGACCAGCATGGTCAAATAATAATAATCACAGTGGTTGTAGAGGGTGCAACAAGTCAGCACCTTAGGAGTAAATGTCAGTTGGCTTTTCATAGCCGATCATTCAGTGTATCTCTACCGCACCTGCTGTTTCTAGAGAGTTGAAAACAGCAGGTCTGGGACAAGGTAGCACGTCTGGTGAACAGGTCAGGGTTCCATAGCCGCAGGCAGAACAGTTGAAACTGGAGCAGCAGCATGACCAGGTGGACTGGGGACAGTAAGGAGTCATCAGGCCAGGTAGTCCAGTGGCATGGTCCTAAGCCTCAGGTCCTCCGAGAGAATGAGAGAGACAAAGAGAATTAGAGAGAGATCACACTTAAATTCAAACAGGACACCGGACACCTAGCCCCCCCAACACATAAATTACGGCTTTCTATTCCGCAACAAAGCCTCCTTCACTCACGCCACCAAACTTACCCTAGTAAAACTGACTATCCTACCGATCCTCGACTTCGGCGATGTCATCTACAAAATTGCTTCCAACACTCTACTCAGTAAACTGGATGCAGTTTATCACAGTGCCATCCGTTTTGTCACTAAAGCACCTTATACCACCCATCACTGAGACCTGTATGCTCTAGTCGGCTGGCCCTCGCTACATATTCGTCGCCAGACCTACTGGCTCCAGGTCATCTACAAGTCCATGCTAGGTAAAGCTCCGCCTTATCTCAGTTCACTGGTCACGATGGCAACACCCATCCGTAGCACGCGCTCCAGCAGGTGTATCTCACTGATCATCCCTAAAGCCAACACCTCATTCGGCCGCCTTTCGTTCCAGTACTCTGCTGCCTGTGACAGTTATTTATTTATTTACTTTTCTGCTCTTTTGCACACCAATATCTCTACCTGTACATGACCATCTGATATATATATATATATTTTGATCATTTATCACTCCAGTGTTAATCTGCAAAATTGTAATTATTCGCCTACCTCCTCATGCCTTTTGCACACAATGTATATAGACTCCCCTTTTTTTCTACTGTGTTATTGACTTGTTAATTGTTTATTCCATGTGTAACTCTGTGTTGTCTGTTCACACTGCTATGCTTTATCTTGGCCAGGTCACAGTTGCAAATGAGAACTTGTTCTCAACTAGCCTACCTGGTTAAATAAAGGTGAAATAAAATTTACAAAATTAAAACTGCAGCATAAACACTGGAGGCTGAGGCAGGAGTGGTCTGGAGACACTGTGGCCCCGTCCGACGATACCCTCGGACAGGGCAAACGAGCAGGATATAACCTCACCCACTTGGCCAAAGCACAGCCCCCACACCACTAGAGGGATATCTTCAACCACCTAGTTACTATCCTGAGACAAGGCCGAGTATAGCCCACGAAGATCTCCCCCACAGCACAAATTATCCATAGAGCTCCGGATTGTGCAGAGGCACAGATCTGCAGAGGCACAGATCTGGGGAAGGGTATCTAAAAACGTTGGCAGCAGTAAAAGATCCCCAAGAACAGTGGCCTCCATCATTCCTAAATGGAAGTAGTTAGGAACCACCGACTCTTCCTAGAGCTGGCCCCCTGTTCAATCTGAACAAATGGGGGAGAAGGGCCTTGGTCAGGGAGGTGAACAAGAAACTGATGGTCATTCTGACAGAGCTCCAGACTTCCTCTGTGGAGAAGGGAGAACCTTCCAGAAGGACAACCATCTCTGCAGCACTCCACCAATCAGGCCTTTATGGTAGAGTGGCCAGATGGAAGCCACTCCTCAGTAAAAGGCACATGACAGCCCACTTGGAGTTTGCCAAAAGGCACCTAAAGACTTTCAGATGCTGAGAAACAAGATTCTCTGGTCTGATGAATCCAAGATTGAACTCTTTGGACTGAATGCCAAGTGTCACGTCTGGAGGAAGCCTGGCTCCATAGCTATGGTGAAGCATGGTGGTGGCAGCATCATGCTGTGGGGATGTTTTGCAGCGCCAGGGACTGGGAGACTCCTTAGGATCGAGGGAAAGATGAACAGGGCAAAGTACAGAGATCCTTGATGAAAACCTGCTCCAGAGCGCTTCGGACCTCAAACTGGGGCGAAGGTTCACCTTCCAACAGGACAACGACCCTAAGCACATAGCCAAGACAACACAGGAGTGGATGTCTCAATGTCCTTGAGTGTCCCAGCCAAAGCCCAGACTTGAACCCAATGGAACATCTCTGGAGAGACCTGAAAATAGCTGTGCAGCGACGCTCCCCATCCAACCTGACAGAGCTTGAGAGGATCTGCAGAGAAGAATGGGAGAAACTCCCCACATACTTGGTGTGCCAAGCTTGTAGCATCATACCCAAGACTGTAATCGCTGCCTCAAGTACTGAGCAAAGGGTCTTCTTTTCTTCTTTTCTTGAATATTTTTCTTAAAAAAACAGTTTTTGCTTTGTCATTATGGGGTATTGGGTGTAGATTAATGAGGGGAAAAAACTATTGAATCCATTTTAGAATATGGCTGTAACATAACAAAAATGTGGAAAAAGTCAAGGGGACTGAATACTTTCCAAATGCACTGTCATTCACCAGTTGCTCCTAGGCCGACTGCACTGCTACAACGAAACATAGTATATAACTTCAGCTGTACAACAGGGTGAAAAACATTCATAAATGTAGTATATTTACAGTGTGATTTTATTTATATAGTAATAAATAACACACAATGAATACCAAACAGAACAAAACATTTTTTTTATTCAAGTATTAAAATGTAAACCACATTATTTTTGAATATCAACACTCATAAAATACAAATCAACACAATTAGAAAAGCAAAACTTGAACTTTCATTTTAACAATCAATTTGCAATGTGCAACTCTTTTCAGTCTTTATTCATTCCCCTGTTACCCCAACACCCAGTTCACTGCATAGAAATACTGGAGCTTGATTTAAACTACTATGTCTCCCAAAGATATTTCAGTTGGTCCCTAAACGAAAAATGGTATATACACGTGCCAAATTGAACACTATTTCCTATGTAGTAGACTTGAGCACACTATTCTCTATATAGTCCACTATATTTGACCACCCCTCTAGTTGACCAGAGCCCTGTAGTACAATCTATAGGAAATAGGATGCCATTTGATACAGTTGAAGTCGGAAGTTTACATACACCTTAGCCGAATACATTTCAACTCAGTTTTTTCACAATTCCTGACATTTAATCCTAGTAAAAATTCCCTGTCTTAGGTCAGTTAGGATCACCACTTTATTTTAAGAATGTGAAATGTCAGAATAATAGTAGAGAGAATGATTTATTTCAGCTTTTATTTCTTTCATCACATTCCCAGTGGGTCAGAAATTTACATACACTCAATTTGTATTTGGTAGCATTGCCTTTAAATTGTTTAGCTTGGGTCAAACGTTTCAGGTAGCCTTCCACAAGCTTCCCACAATAAGTTGGGTGAATTTTGGCCCATTCCTCCTGACAGGGCTGGTGTAACTGAGTCAGGTTTGTAGGCCTCCTTGTTCGCACATGCTTTTTCAGTTCTACCCACAAATTGACCATTGGATTGAGGTCAGGGCTTTGTGATGGCCACTCCAATACCTTGACTTTGTTGTCCTTAAGCCATTTTGCCACAACTTTGGAAGTATGCTTGGGGTCATTGTCCAGTTGGAAGACCCATTTGTGACCATGCTTTAAGTTCCTGACTGATGTCTTGAGATGTTGCTTCAATATATCCACATAATTTTCCTCCCTCATGATGCCATCTATCTTGTGAAGTGCACCAGTCTCTCCTGCAGCAAAACACCCCCACAACATGATGCTGCCTCCCCCATGCTTCATGGTTGGCATGGTGTTCTTTGCCTTCCAAGCATCCCCCTCTTTCCTCCAAACATAACGATGGTCATTATGGCCAAAAAGTTCCATTTTTGTTTCATCAGACCAGAATACATTTATCCAAAAAGTAGGATCTTTGTCCCCATGTGTAGTTGCAATCGTAGTCTGGCTTTTTTGTGGCGGTTTTGGAGCAGTGGCTTCTTCCTTGCTGAGCAGCTTTTCAGGTTGTGTCATTATAGGACTCATTTTACTGTGGCTATAGATACTTCCGTGCCGGTTTCCTCCAGCATCTTCACAAGGTCCTTTGCTTTTGTTCTGGGATTGATTTGCACTTTTCGCACCAAGGTACATTCATCTCCAGGAGACAGAACACGTCTACTTCCTGAGCAGTATGATGGCTGCGTAGTCCCATGGTGTTTATACTTGCATACTAATGTTTGTACAGATGAACGTGGTACCTTCAGGCATTTGGAAATTGCTCCCAAGGATGAACCATTTTTTTCTTAGGTCTTGGCTGATTTTGAAGGCTGATTTTCAAGGCTGAGTTTGAAGGTAGGCCTTGAAATACATCCACAGGTACACCGCCAATTGACTCAAATGATGTCAATTAGCCCATCAGAAGCTTCTAAAGCCATGACATTATTTTCTGGAATTTTCCAAGCTGTTTAAAGGCACAGTCAACTTAGTGTAAACTTCTGACCCACTGGAATTGTGATACTGTGAATTATAAGTGAAATAATCTATCTGTAAACAATTTTTTGGAAAAATGACTTGTCATGCAAAGTAGACGTCCGAACCGACTTGCCAAAACTATAGTTCGTTAACACATTTGTGGAGTGGTTGAGAAAAATAAGAGTTTTAACTTCTTCAGTGTAGGGGGCATGATTTTCATTTTTGGCTAAAAAACATGCCCATTTGAAACTGCCTATTTATCAGGCCCAGAAACTAGAATATGCATATAATTGTCAGGTTACGATAGAAAACACTAACGTTTCCAAAACTGTCAAAATATTGTCTTTGAGTATAACAGAACTGATATTGCATGAGGAAAATCAAACCAGGAAGTGCTGTTTTTCCTGAAAGCTCTCTGTTCCATTGGATGCCTCCATTTAAAGGGATATTAACCAGATTCCTTTTCCTATGGCTTCCTCGAGGTGTCAACAGTCTTTAGACATAGTTTCAGGCTTTTATTTTGAAAAATGAATGAGAAAGATCACATCGCGTCATTGGATAGCTCGGTGTTCGCAGAGTTTTGCTTGTGCAACAGAGTGGGGCAGCCATTGTCTCTCCCATTGAAAAAGCGACAGACCCGGTTGATATATTATCGATTATATATTTTAAAAACAACCTGAGGATTGATTGTAAAAAACATTTGCCATGTTTCTGTGGACATTACGGATACTATTTGGAATTTTCCTCTGCGATGTCGTGATCGCTCGAGCCTGTGGATTTCTGAACATAACGCGCCAACCAAATGGAGGTATTTGGGATATAAAAATTATCTTTATGGAACAAAATGAACATTTATTGTGTAACTGGGAGTCTCGTGAATGCAAACATCCGAAGATCATCAACGGTAAGCGATGTAATCTATTGCTTTTCTGACTTTCGTGACCAATCTACTTGGCTGCTGGGTGTTTGTAATATTTTGTCTACTGAGAGAGATGTTCTTACATAAACGCTTGTTATGCTTTCGCCAAAAAGCTGTATTGAAATTTGACATGCCAGGTGGATTAACAACAAGCTAAACTGTGTTTTGCTATATTGCACTTGTGATTTCATGAAAATTAAATATTTTTAGTAATTTAATTTGGCGCACTGAAATTCAGCGGGTGTTGATGAAAATTACCCCGCTAACGGGATGGGTGCGTCAAGAAGTTAATAGACTCCAACCTAGGTTTATGTAAACTTTCAACTTCAACTGTATATAGCAAATGAAAGGGATATTTAATGAATGTATGGGCCTAGTAAACTCAGCAAAAAAGAAATGCCCCTTTTTCAGGACCCTGTCTTTCAACAATAATTCATAAAAATACAAATAATGTCAGATCTTCATTGTAAAGGGTTTAAACACTGTTTCCCATGCTTAACATGCACCTGTGGAATGGTAGTTAAGACACTAAGCTTACAGACAATTAAGGTCACAGTTCTGAAAACTTAGGACACTTAAAACAAAAAAAAAGAGGCCTTTCTACAGACTATGAAAAACGGCAAAAGAAAGATGCCCAGGGTTCCTGCTCAAGTGCGTGAAAGTGCCTTAGGCATACTGCAAGGAGGCTTGAGAACTGCAGATGTGGCCAGGGAAATAAACAGCTGATTGTCCTCGCAGTGGCAGGTCACATGTAACACCTGAACAGGATCGATACATCCGAACATCACAACTGCGGGACAGGTACAGGATGGCAACAACAACTGCCCGAGTTACACCAGAAACACACAATCCCTCCATCAGTGCTCAGACTGTCCGCAATAGGCTGAGAGAGGCTGGACTGAGGGCTTGTAGGCCTGTTGTAAGGCAGGTCTTCACCAGACATCACAGGGAACAACGTCGCCTATGGGCACAAACCCACCATCGCTAGACTAGACAGGACTGGCAAAAAGTGCTCTTCATTGACAAGTCGCGGTTTTGTCTCACCAGGGGTGATGGTTGGATTCGCATTCATCGTCAAAGGAATGGGCGTTACACCGAGGTGGAGGGTCCGTCATGGTCTGGGGAGGTGTGTCACAGCATCATCGGACTGAGCTTGTTGTCATTGCAGGCAATCTCAACGCTGTGCGTTACAGGGAAGGCATCCTCCTCCCTCATGTGGTACCCTTCCTGCAGGCTCATCCTGACATGACTCTCCAGCATGACAATGCCAACAGCCATACTGCTCATTCTGTGTGTGATTTCCAGCAAGACAGGAATGTCAGTGTTCTGCCGTGGCCAGGGAAGAGCCCGGAGGTCAATCCCATTGAGCACGTCTGGGACCTGTTGGATTGGAGGGTGAGGGCTAGGGCCATTCTCCCCAGAAATGTCTGGTAACTTGCAGGTGCCTTGGTGGAAGAGTGGGGATAACATCTCACAGCAACAACTGGCAAATCTGGTGCAGGTCATGAGGAGATTCACTGCAGTACTTAATGCAGCTGGTAGCCACACCAGATACAAACGTGTCCCTGTGTTCAGGGACGTTATTCAACTTCTGTTAGTCACATGTCTGTGGAACTTGTTCAGTTTATGTCTCAGTGGTTGAATCTTATGTTCATAGAAATATTTACATGTTTAGTTTACTGAAAATAAACGCAGTTGACAGTGAGGACGTTTCTTTTTTTGCTGAGTTTATATTCTTTTACATCATCTGACTGCAGACAAATGAATAGGAGAAGAAGGTAACAGACTAGAGTCACTGGACCAGGACTCTCAAACCCTGTTTCTGGAGAGCTACTGTTCTTTAGGTTCACGCCAACCCTAATCTAGCTACCGTTCTGTACGTTCACTCCAACCCTAATCTAGCACACTGGATTTTTTTAAATTGCTAGTTGATGAGCTGAATCAGGTTAGTTTCAACTGGAGTGTGAGTGAAACTCTCCTGTAGGTTCTCTCCAGGAACATGGTTGGAGTGAAAACCTGCAGGAGGGTATCTCTCCGGGAACATGGTTGGAGTGAAAACCTACAGGAGGGTATCTCTCCGGGAACATGGTTGGAGTGAAAACCTACAGGAGGGTATCTCTCCGGGAACATGGTTGGAGTGAAAACCTACAGGAGGGTATCTCTCCAGGAACATGGTTGGAGTGAAAACCTACAGGAGGGTATCTCTCCGGGAACATGGTTGGAGTGAAAACCTACAGGAGGGTATCTCTCCGGGAACATGGTTGGAGTGAAAACCTACAGGAGGGTATCTCTCCGGGAACATGGTTGGAGTGAAAACCTACAGGAGGGCATCTCTCCGGGAACATGGTTGGAGTGAAAACCTACAGGAGGGTATCTCTCCAGGAACATGGTTGGAGTGAAAACCTACAGGAGGGTATCTCTCCGGGAACATGGTTGGAGTGAAAACCTACAGGAGGGTATCTCTCCGGGAACATGGTTGGAGTGAAAACCTACAGGAGGGTATCTCTCCGGGAACATGGTTGGAGTGAAAACCTACAGGAGGGTATCTCTCCGGGAACATGGTTGGAGTGAAAACCTACAGGAGGGTATCTCTCCGGGAACATGGTTGGAGAGCACTGCACCATGTATAGGCATCCTTTTCTCATGCAAAATGACTCACACAGCTTGATCATTTGTGAGTGAGGCTACGTCGTTGGACTGCTTTCATCTGACATATCACAGAAAAACTCATGCAGATACACATCAGTATATATATATATAGATACACATCAGTATATATATATATATATATATATTCTCAAAAACGGTAGAAAGCCAGATAACGCTGCCAAGTCTCACCCTCCAAATAACAATTAAGACAGTCTACTAAAAGAACATGCTTATCATGAATTAATATCCACATGATCCACTGTCTTCAAACTTGACTAGAATATAGGCACGCTAACCGTTTGATAAATGTATCAAAACAAGGGAACTAAATACCTCACTGGCAATACCGCTGTAAGGGACTGCAGGATTTTCCTCAACACTTTCATATTACATGTACCTATGTTGTTAATCCTAGATTATTCCTGTAGAAGACAAATGTGAATTACAGCAGATAGATACCTCATTATTTATGAGACAATCGTCAAACAAACGTCTCCTGGACAGATAGGTCTTGCATCCAAAATGGCACACTATTCCCTACACTACTTTGGACCAGAGTCCTATATTTACATTTACATTTAAGTCATTTAGCAGACGCTCTTATATATATAGTGCCCTACATTTGACCAGAAGCCTATGGGCACTTTTACTCTGTATAGGGAATAGGGTGCCATTTCAGCCAGGGTCAGAGGTATTAAATATACAGCCTATTGTGCATTTGATTTGGTTTA
This sequence comes from Oncorhynchus gorbuscha, assembly GCF_021184085.1. Taxonomy (NCBI): domain Eukaryota; kingdom Metazoa; phylum Chordata; class Actinopteri; order Salmoniformes; family Salmonidae; genus Oncorhynchus; species Oncorhynchus gorbuscha. The sequence continues at coordinate 96,243,241 of NC_060175.1, forward strand.
AGTGGTTCGACATCACGCCCTCCTTATTTGACATCATCAAGTAAATCTGGTTATTACAAAATGAGGAGTGCTGACTGATTGGCTGGCTGACTGGAAATCAAACTGAACTCAGAACCTGGTCTCCTATTCATTAAGCTTGTCAGAGTAGGAGTGCTGATCTAGGATCAGGGTCCCTATTCATTCATTATGATTGAAAAGGCCACACTGATCCTACATCAGCCCTACTACTCTGAGACACTTTGTGAATACAGGGCCTGGTCCTGGGAGGGGTAACATCTTAGAGTAGAGAAACAACCGAGGAGAGAGAGAGAGCAAGGGACGGTCAGGAATGACAATGAATCTCACACTTAGTAGTCAGTCTATCTGGACATTCCTGGTTCATCCGCTAGAACAGAACGGTGCAGCAGAGAGACATCAAATAGAAAACATTCTTCCTATTTAAGTAAAAAGGAGAAGAAATCAAAGGAGAGGAAGATCAAAAGGGAAGTGAAGGGCTCCAAGAAAATTGACATCAACTTATAGCTACCAGGCTATTAGCTTCACGGCTGCTAACGACTAACGCCTGCCTGGCTTTGCTCAGAGCATTCTTCCATCTACCAGTTCCCTGAAGTGGAAGCAGAGAACCACAGAATTAGAATGATCATTCTAATTCAAAAGGATAATTCTTATTCTATGCAGAGAACAACTCCCCCTCCAACAGTGACTGAACTACTGACGGACTCCCTCCCTCCTTGACAAAGTGCCTTCGAGTGCAACTCCTTTCAGAGAAATTTAATTATTTCATTAGGAGCTTTCTATTGAAACAGACAGTAGTATTCTGCCTGCCACCAACTATCTCTAGTACTGTCTTAATACAGTGTAAATAACAGGTTATTATTAACATAATTACATAAAAAAATATATAATTATTCTAAGAGTGTACTGGACAGAGCACAAATCATGTGTTTTTAACAGGTAAATAAAGAATGTGCGTGGAAATAAACATAAATATAACAGACAAAATAGGACTCTGAACTTAGGTTTAAAAATAATATTTAAGTAGTATGTACCTTCACATTATGAATCCCTATATGATAAATACTTGGATGAGTGGAGCCAAAAACAGCTCACACAGAGATTGCACTGCACTCATTTGTATGTTTTCTTCAACACAAAGTGCTGCTGGGTTGAGCCGAACTCGGAAGATAGATAACGAGGATAGGAACATAAGGGTGAATCCTAAATTCCACTTTAGATAAATGTTCACTTCCACTTAAGTCAAATGGTCTCCAATTGACATCAATGCATGATTAGTGAAAATTCGACTGAAGTAGAAGGTAGGAGTCACCCCATCAAGTGGTCTTGTAGGGATATGTGGGCCTCCACTGGGCCGTACTCCTGTGGCTGCTGTGGGGCCCAGTCACATCTCGTATTCATCCGCTGCTCTGCTGGGTCTAGGTCCAGGAGACTGCAGCCTAGCAACCACCAGCAGCAGCAGGGCAGCCAGAGGTTCCTAAAATGTTCCTAGAATAATCATTCTAGAATCTGTACGGTCAGTCTGCAGCGATGCCTTTCTCTCGGAGTTCCTCGGTCACTCTCACCAGGTAAGTGGGGTCTGGGTATCCAAAGCTGTCAGGAGAAATGAACAGAAAACCCTCAGCAGGTCAGAGTTGTTGTAATCACAGGAACAGCTAGAGTTCCTTCTAGGAGCAAATGCACGACAATAATCACAATTTAACCCCCAACCACATGCTCAAAACATGGATAGCTTTCTATTGATATAAACTGAAAAATATATTTCTGTTACAGCTCATGAGAACAAACTAAAGCCATGTGATTCTATTTGACTTCCATGCAAGCAGTCATCAATAGCTTTTTTCACAAAAATGTAAACATGACATACATACTTTCTCACAAACATACTTAAATCTCCAATAGCCTTCAGTAAAGACATCTGTGTCCATACCAGTGTGGTCCGCCCCATAAGGAGGTCTTGTGGTGGATGTCGTTCCAGGTGATGACATTATGCATTCCTGTGGTCATGGAGGTCCCTATGGTGAAGATGAGGCGCTGTTCGAAGGCCCGGCGGAGCAGGCCCAGGACCCGGTTCCCCTCTGGGCTGTCTGGGAGGTAAGCCACGCGGTCCGTCCCAGGGTACCTCACCCCCGGGTTAGGGTGCTCTGGCTGCAGGATCCAGGCATAATTCAGAGGAATGTTAGAAAAGAACATGAACAATTATATCCACAGAAATGAAGTAAAGTGGTATAGACATTAAATAACATTACTTCAAGCATAGACTGTATTTTATTTAACTAGGCAAGTCAGTTGAGAACAAATCCTTATTTACAATGACGGCCTACACCGGACAACGCTGGGCCAATTGTGCGCCTATGGGACTCCCAATCACAGCCGGTTGTGATACAGCCTGGATACGAACCATTAAAAGATCCAAGCTGGGATTTGTAAACATTGCTGTGAACATGGCAAATAAAAATACTAAAAAGAAATGGTTAGCAATGTAAATGATGTATCAGATGTAGGAAAACCCCGAAAGGGTAATGGGCTAGACCAACAACCCTGAAAGGTTAATGGGCTAGCTAGACCAAAAAACCCAAAAGGGTAATGGGCTAGACCAAAAACCCCGAAAGGGTAATGGGCTAGACCAAAAACCCCGAAAGGGTAATGGGCTAGACCAAAAACCCCGAAAGGGTAATGGGCTAGACCAAAAACCCCGAAAGGGTAATGGGCTAGACCAAAAACCCCGAAAGGGTAATGGGCTAGACCAAAAACCCCGAAAGGGTAATGGGCTAGACCAAAAACCCCGAAAGGGTAATGGGCTAGACCAAAAACCCCGAAAGGGTAATGGGCTAGACCAAAAACCCCGAAAGGGTAATGGGCTAGACCAAAAACCCCGAAAGGGTAATGGGCTAGACCAAAAACCCCGAAAGGTAATGGGCTAGACCAACACTTCTTACTAGTTCCCATTTCTATACCCTTCCATGCGTCTTTAGTATACACACACACACACACACACTCACCGCCTGTAAACCAGGTGGGAAGCTGTAGATGATGCAGATACACCCATAACCCTCGTGTCCTGGCAACTCCAGATCTGGGTCCCGCTCCACCATCATACACCCGGTAGCCGGCTGGTTCCCTATGAGCTGGCCGTACACCTGACGACACACAGGACACGCTCTCTTCACCTTGAAGGCCTGGTCTAGACACAACCGACAGAATGCGTGGCCGCACCTGGGGGGGGGGGGTCAAAGAGGAAGAGAGAACACTTTTACTGACACATTTCTGGTTTGGAAAAACCTTGAGAATTACTGGATACAAAAGTTTAAAATGTAGCTATACCTCTCCAGCGTGGTCCTCTCCACCATGTCACCCATGCAGATGGAACATGAGGTGCAGTCGTCTGCCTCACTGTGGGATTGGTTATGAGAGGAGGCCATCATACTGCAGCTGACCTCCATGTTGTCCTTCTTCCTCTGTCCGGATTCGTTGTGGGACATGGAGTTGGAGAGGACCACACAGGCCTCTTCCTCCGCTGGCTTCTTATATCTCTGTTGCTGCCTCTGAGAGCGTCTGGGCTGGGGAGGCTGAGGTGGTAGCAGGCTCCCCTCTCCATCCCCCTCCAGGACCCCCACCCCAACGCAGGGCAGCAGGGACCTCTTCCGTTTAGGACCCCCATCCTGTTTGCTCATCTCTTTGCGGGCGCAGCGGCATAAGTCTATGAAGGCCTTGCGGGTCTCGTTGGAGATGGGACCTTCCTCCATCATCCCGGGTCGTCCCCCAGAACGGGATCCCTCTACGGGGCGAAGCCGCACTGCACAGCAGCCTCCCCGCTCACCTCGGCGGATGATGCCGGCGCTCAAGCCCTGCTTGTCCTGAAAGTCTATGAGCCAGGGCTGGCCAGCGGCAGCCAGGTAGTCCCACACCGCCTGGGACACCAGCACCTCGTCACTACCCTGCCCCCCGCGCACACTCATCTCATCCGATGAAACTGCATAGGGAAATACGAGAGAAACCATTAGACACATATTTAAGCCTAACATAAAAGGAAAATGTCATGCTAAACTTACTGCACCGGAGGAAAATGTACAGGAAACACACAATAGAGAGACTAACATTTCAAATAAAGCAGTGAACGTAATTGTTAACATTTGCATGATAAACAATGTTCGAGAATCCCCTGGCGAGTGTGCTGTGGGACTAAGTTCCAGCAAGCAGTGTTGCCATGTTCACTGCAAATTGTCCTACATTGAAAAAAATGCAGAGGGTGAAAATGTATTGTTCGCGGCTTGCGGGTTTTTGGGCTAAATTGCACCTCGGGCACCACGGCATTTCTCTTAAAAATAAATAAATACATTTTATATTTGAGGTTCTTCATACTAACCATCCTTTGCCTTGACAGAGTTTTGCACACTAGGCATTCTCTCAACCAGCTTCACCTGGAATACTTTTCCAACAGTGTTGAAGGACTTCCCACATATGCTGAGCACTTTTTTCGCTGCTTTTCCGTCACTCTGCGGTCCAACTCAACCCAAACCATCTCAATTGGGTTGAGGTCGGGTGACTGAAGGCCAGGTCATCGGACACAGCACTATCACTCTCCTGGAGGTATGTTGAGTAATTGTCCTGATGAAAAACAAATGACAAAATGACAGTCCCACTAAGCCCAAACCAGATGGGATGGCGTGTCGCTGCAGAATGCTGTGATAGTCATGCTGGTTAATTGTACCTTGAATTATCGGTGGGGAACCACACATGCAGAGATCTGTTCACCTACTCTGCGTCTCACAAAGACAACAGTTGGAACCAAAAATCTCACATTTGGACATAGACCAAAGGACAGATTTCCACCTGTCTAATGTTCATTGCACATGTTTCTTGGCCCAAGCAAGTCTCTTCTTATTGCAGTCCCTCCAGGATTCTGCGATACTGCAATCGCATAATTCAATGCAAAAATCAACCAATCAGTGCATATTATGCAAGAGCTCACAATTTTGACCACTCCCCGTACTTTTAGAGCATAAAAGAGTCCAATCAAAAGCGGGTTAGTAATTTTGACCAATTACTGCATGGTTACCGTGGAAAAAGGCCCAATTCAACCTCAAGTTTTTTCCCCCTGGCCTGTCAGCGTGCGAAGAAGATGGCTGATTGTTGATGGCTGACAGGCAGTACAATGACCAGAAATCAATCTCATTTGCCAACAAAAATAACAGTTAAAGACCAATTTCCAAATGTTTTACATGGAAGTGGGGGGAAATTGTTTTCCATTCCGTGCAACGTTGTGCTGGAACACAAGAGAAAGTCGACAATCAACAGTCACTTGGAATCAGCAAAGCGTATGGAAATGTCAGGACAGTTCCCACAGGAGTGGCATATCACCATGACTGACGTGATAGCAGGGAAGACTGCAGCAAGCACTGAAAGAATCAAGGCGAGTGGCATTTTACTCAAACTTTTACTCCTCTGACCTTGGCTTTAGTAGGGTGGTCGGCACTCTGCTCTCCCCAGTCTGTCTACGGAGAGCACGGCTCAAAGCACTGAGTGCAATTTGTCAGCTTTTCCATTTAAAACTCTAAAAATTAATACGGATTACGAAAATACAATCTAACTGTTTTTTATTTTATTTTTAGAAATGGTAATATTGTTTAAAAAGTACCTGGTAGCCATCCCTGGATACCACCACCTACAGGAAAAGTACTTGGGAGAGGTCTACCTGAGGGTGAAGGAAGAACTCAAGCAACATTTTGCAGGGAAGCCAGTGACAGTGATCATTGATGAAACTCCAGATGTTAAACATCGTCATCGCACCACTTGAAAAGGATACCTCAGGATAATTGTTGCCTACCTCGCAGAGACAGTGTTTCTGGAGCAGTGCAAACATTCAACAGTTTCCATGGCGGTGGGGAAATGTCTACAAGATTACAATATCTCCAACGAGGACGTCATTGTCTTTGACACAGACAATGCTGCGTGCATGAAGAAAGCCTACAAAGCTGCACTGCAGTCATTGTTCCCCTCCTCTCTGCACATAACACGCTTGGCTCACAACATTAATCTGATAGGGAGTGCTTTCTGCAAACCTTTTGATCAGCTGAACGCATTCATGCTAAGTTCACATATGTTTTACCAGTTAGGGGCATGTAAAACAAGTTCTCAGCAGTGCAGTTTGGCCTCTACAGTGGGTTCATAGAGATGGAAATACAGGTATGATTTAAATCTACATACCTTGTACATTTGTTTAAATCATTGTCATTTAGATCATTGTAATTATACAGAGAAAGGTGACCTATATTTTTTGTAAGACGTGATGTCATTTCACATTGAGTATAAGTAATATTTCTTATGTTCCTCTTTTTTATTCCTTGTCATTCACAGGTGTGTGGCCGAGGTGCCCCAACAGTCTGTAGAGAAACTCCATGAGATGCTACAAAACCAAGAGCTGGTTCAGTCACTGCAGATTCAACTGAACATCATGACAGACGAGTATAAAGTCATCCTTCAGCTTCTCAACATCTTTCAGAGCAGACATCCCGTGAAAACAAAGATCTTTCACTATTTAGAGGACTTGCAGATGAACATTGTGGCCAACAAATAACTACAGTATGAGGCTTGTTCACACTACTTTGATGCAGTTGACGACTTGCCCTTTGCTGTTGAGGCATACAGGAATGCAGAGGACAAAATGACGAAGTACATGTCAGATGGTCAGCCTGCCATGGAGTTCCCCCAAGAAGTTAGGGTGTTTGATCCACGTCACATTGTGTTTATGGATGATAGTGCCCAGCTACAAGGCTATTCCAGGCTTCAGTAAGGTACCGAGGGATGAACTGGGTGACTACTTGACCAATGTAGGACGAGCAGCACTGAGAGCCACAGTGAGTGGGGTGGTGGATTTGGATATCTTCTGGGATGCACTTCAGGAGAGACTTCCTGTGCTGAGCACCCTGGTCAAACGCTACAAGGATGCAGTCTCAAACTCAGCTGATGCTGAGCGAAGCAACAGTATCTACAAGCTTGAGTTGTCCAGCCGTAGGCAATCAACATCTTAACAACAACCTACGAGCCTTGGGTCTTCATGTACCACAATTAACGACTCCGCAGTGGAGCAATTGATATGGAGGAGGATAGGGAAGATGAAATGAATGATTACGTTGAGATATAGGCCTAGATGAGCTTGGCCCTTGGTCATCCCTCACCTCTCGTTATGTTCAGAAAAAAAACAGCCCAAAAGATCACTTTGTCTCTAATTATTTTCACGGAAGATGAACTTGAGATTTGTCTTCATTTCAGATTGGACCCTAGGTGTTTCTTTTATCCTAGTTTATGATTTTTTTAGTACCTCCAGATTATGGGGGCAATCCCCCATAAGACATTAAATCTCAAGTTCATGTCAAATTCAAGTTTTATGTTGGAACTCTAAGCTAGCTTCCACCCCTTTTTTCCTTCAGAAAAAATAGCTGTTTTTCATTATTTTGGGGCACAGAAATTACAAAACAATGTTGTGAAATCTTGGAGGGACTATTAGTGTCCTTTAGTAGTGGTTTCTTTGCAGTAATTCAATATGTGGGAACTCCTTCAACACTGGAAAAGCACTCCAGGTGAAGCTGGTTGAGAGAATGCCAATAGGGTGCAAAGCTGACATCAAGGGTGGCTACTTTGAAGAATCTAAAATATATTTAGCTTTGTTTCACACTTTATTTTGGTTACTACATGATTCCATGTGTTATTTCATAGTTTTGATGTCTTTACTATTATTCTACAATTTTTTGTTGTTGAAAATAGTAAAAATAAAGGAAAAACCTTGAATGAGTAGGTGTGTCCAAACATTTGACTGGTACTGTATGTATGTGGATATATATTTATTTCACTGTGACCTGCTGCTGACTACAAGGCAGTGAGCAGACTGAGTGAGTGGTGGAGAGCCAAAAGGAAGCGTGGAGAGCGTGCTGCAGCAGGGGCAGCTGAGTCAGAGACAGAGCAGCATGCACACACATAATGACAGCTTTCGGTTATTATGGAGACACTCTTTTTCCATAAAACATACTAACGCGACATAACTGATATAATGGTGACAAAGCATTGGAAAAGGACTTCAGGCGCACTAGAGCTCTATAGATTAAACCACCTCTGAGCGAATTTATGTAAACTGCATTCTAATGTTGACTTTCCTTATGGATAACCGCATCAAGCGAAGGGTTTTACTCATGCTCAGTTCTAGGGTCTCGAGTTTTACTCATGCTCAGTTCTAGGGTCTCGAGTTTTACTCATGCTCAGTTCTAGGGTCTGGAGTTTTACTCTTGCTCAGTTCTAGGGTCTCGAGTTTTACTCTTGCTCAGTTCTAGGGTCTCGAGTTTTACTCATGCTCAGTTCTAGGGTCTGGAGCGCTGCGAGGTGGAAATTTGAAATGGATGTTATGGAACTCCCTCGTGTGCTTGTGTTATGGGGGGGTAAAGGTCCACAATGAAAAATTACATTAACATGTGGAGAATGATGGGCTACATCTGCATCTGTTGGCCATCAATTAGACTATTCATTTCTAAATGTCATTGCAGGTTACTGTTGCCTACCATTTGATACAATAAATATGTTGAAATTACTATCACTGGAGTCATTGCAAATCAATTTGTGCCACTTGTGTAGCTGGCAAACAGATTGAATAAATAGCCTGTAACTCAGTTTGTTGTTGTAGCCTTGTGTTATTATGCATTTATTCATGGATATATTTTGTTAATTGTTCACAGCAAATGTATCATTCTTCACATTGTGGATTTTTCCATGAAATTAGATGTTGGCCTATCAGGGGCGAATAGGCCACCTGCATCTAGCTCAGTAAACCATGGCAAAGTTGAATTGGAATTATTAACCCAGATTTTAGTCAGAAGCCTGTGTCTATTGAAATAAGTCAATCTCACAAACATGCCATTTATAATGGTTTCTGGTCTCAAAATCTGGCACAATTGCCAGATAATAAACTAACATTCGCTTTTTGAAGTGCTTCTTGCACAGAGATTGAGATAATATAATAATAATATGTGCCATTTAGCAGACGCTTTTATCCAAAGCGACTTACAGTCATGTGTGCATACATTCTACGTATGGGTGGTCCCGGGGATCGAACCCACTACCCTGGCGTTACAAGCGCCATGCTCTACCAACTGAGCTACAGAAGGATCCTCTGTCCAAGTTGCATCACTCGAACTCGCTTGCAGGATTTATCTATAGTTATGCACATGCACAAAGAGGATTTATTTACAATTAAAAACTGGGTGGTTTGAGCCCTGAAAGCTGATTGGTTGAAAGCCATGGTATATCAGATGTGTACCAGGGAAAAGACAAAACGGTACTTTTTACTGTTCTAATTATGTTGGATAACAGTTTATAATAGCAATAAGGCACCTCAGGGGTTTGTGATATATGGCCAATATACCACAGCTGAGGGCCATGTTCCTTAGACGTGGTATGGCTCCTGTGGCGTTATGGCTTAATCATAGCAGTCAAAACAAGTTAAATAGACATCCATTGATGGAATGTTTTTATTTAAACTAGGCAAGTCAGTTAAGAACAAATTCTTATTTACAATGATGGCCTACCCTGGCCAAACCTGGACGACTTTGGGCCAATGGGACTCCCAATCACGGCCGGTTGTGATACAGCCTGGAATCGAACCATGGTCTAGCACTGAGATGCAGTGCCTTAGATTGCTGCGCCACTCAGGAGAGTTTAATAAGGGTGATTTATCTTCACACTTGCAACATTTTTAAACTCGCAATAATTATTATTTATGGAAAACCTCATTTTGATTCTTAGCCTACGTCATTAAAAATTATGTCGATATTCCTTCTTAATTCACTCGATAACATTATGGAAAAAAAGGTTTACTGGATAAATGTGGGTTTTCAGAAGTCATCGGGCTAGGAATTTTAGCTAGACCTGCCAGCATGTTGTTTACACTGAGTGTACAAAACATTAGGAACATGCTCTTTCCATGACAGACTGACCAGGTTAAAACGATTGATGTCACCTGTTAAATCCATTTCAATCGGTGTAGATGAAGGGGAGGAGACATGTTCTAGAAAGATTGTTAAGCCTTTAGACAATTGAGACATGGATTGTGTATGTGTGTTATTCTGAGGGTGAATGGGCAGCTCGGCTTTTCACGGTCAACAGTTCGTATCAAAAATGGACCAGCACCTGTGGAACGCTTTCGACACCTTGTAGAGTACTTGCTCGGACAAATTGAGGCTGTTGAGGGCAAAAGTTGTTCCTAGTGGAAGATGCTCATAGCTAACCCTGTACTGCTCAGACAGGACCACTGCACGCTCCTGCAAGGGCAGACATACATAGCTCTGAGCCTGACAGTGCATGGAATGTGTGTACACGAAGTTGTAGTTGTTGTTTAACTTGGCTTTGTTTGGTCTGATGAAACAAAAATACAACTGTTTGGCCATAATGAACATCGTTATGTTTGGAGGAAAAACGGGGAGGCTTGCAAGCTGAAGAACACCATCCCAACCGTGAAGTACAGAGGTGGCAACATCATGTTGTGGGGGTGTTTTGCTGCAGGAGGGACTGGTGCACTTCACAAAATACATGGCATCATGAGGAGGGGAAATTATGTGGATATGTTGTAGCAACATCTCAAGACATTAGTCAGGAAGTTAAAGCTTGGTGGCAAATGGGTCTTCCAAGTGGACAATGGACCCAAGCATACTTCCAAAGTTGTGGCAAAATGGCTTAAGGGCAACAATGTCAAGGTATTGGAGTGGCCATCACAAAGCCCTGACCTCAATCCTATAGAAAATTTGTAGGCAGAACTGAAAAAGCTTGTGCAAGCAAGGAGGCCTTACAATCCTGACTCAGTTACACCGGCTCGGTCAGGAGGAATGGGCCAAAATTCACCCAACTTATTGTGGGAAGCTTGTGGAAGGCTACCCAAAAGTTTGACCCAAGTTAAACAATTTAAAGGCAATGCTACCAAATACTAATTGACTATATTCAAACTTCTAAACCACTGGGAATGTGATAAAATAAAATAAATAAAAGCTGAAATAATTCACTCTACTATTATTCAGACATATCACATTCTTAAAATAAAGTGTTGATCCTAACTGACCTGACAGGGAATTTTTACTAGGATTAAATGTCAGGAATTCCAATTTGTAAGTCGCTCTGGATAAGAGCGTCTGCTAAATGACTTAAATGTGAAATGTGAATTGTGAAAAACTGAGTTTAACTGTATTTGGCTAAGGTGTATGTAAACTTATGACTTCAACTGTATGCATAGTAGATACAGTCCTTGTTATGAAGTATTTCTGTTTAACAGCTTACGGTTTATTGCTGCAGTGTATTATCACATACAGTCTTTCATATTGTGCTGTTGGGAATTCTAGGCCATGACATGATTCAAACTCATTCATGTCTTTTCACTATTCTGCTCCATCCATTGTAACCTGTATGTGAATATTCCTAATTCCTTTCAGAACCATCCCCATGTAAATCTTCTCCTATGTGTGAACACAAATTCCCTGGGTGTCAACTCACGGGCTGCTTTATTCTCCTCTAACTGGGGGCGGTGTCGGTGAGTCACAACCCAGTAAAATACGTAGAGCCGGGTTGCTCTCTTTCAAACAGTCTCATCTTCTCATTTCATCCAATCCCAATGTAATCTGTGACCTGTACTAGTGTGATGGAAAAGTGCACAGGAGACACGCGGAGGACAGAGAGACAGTTTCATACATCCCCCTCATAATCAACAGTGGCTTGTGTTTCATGGAAATACTGAACTTAATAGCCAACATCAGAACCATCATTAAATGGGATCAGTGAGTTTAGCGACTCTCATATTCTAAATGACTCCAACTTCAGTTCATTAAACTTTAAAATGGAAATCATATAAATGACTCCCCCCCCCCTACTCTCTACCCAAATCTCAGCCATAACAGTGCACCAGTGCAATGCAGTGTGAGTTTACTACCCTACCACAACAATCGTGACATGATGACAAAGTAAGGAGATCTGAGAACCCCACTCATAGCCTATATGCAGCTTCCAATCAGTGCTTGTATTTGGACTGTTAGAGCAAGAATTTAACATGCAGCCAGGTCAAAACGTTGAATTGTCCTCAGAACTGTTAAGTGATGTAATCACTTATTTCTGCTGGTACACTGCTGCTATTTCGGCCTATGCTGCGTGGAGAAGGGTAGATTTGCAACACGCAATTCGGGGAGTTCCTGCACGTGGGAATTCCTGCATCTGTAGGAAAACCCTCTTTAAACTTCTATTGGTCCATTTTTAAGCTAGGACAGAAAGGAGGTGGGGCGCTCCATTACAGTAGGTAACATAAAGTTGAATCACGACCGCCGAAAAACCCCACAGAAGAAGGGCCGAGGGCGACAACGGTAGACGGTGTCCTTCACCCCCGCTTGGCGGTCACTAAATAGCAAGCATGTTAGTTCACTGTGTAGCCACACCTCTTGCCTCGTGTGTACCGGTCAGAGTGGCTAGCAGGAGGCGGGGGTCTGTCCGGCACTGTTTTCCCGCACAACTGTTAATGAAGGTGAGTGCAGGTGTTCGGCAGGCGGGTGCGACGGTCACTGTCTACCAGTGTCGCCCCGCCTCCCGTTGGCTAGTAAGAGGTCCGGTACATAACAGCCTGAAGGTGGGTTGTGAAAAACTCAGATAATACCACAGACAGAAGGGGAAATCCAGACACATCACAGGGGGCAATAAAGCTGAAGCATCAGTTTAGAATGTGCTCACTACCAACACAGCGCACTAACTTATAAAGACTTGTTGCTTAAGTTTTTTAAATGGCATTGTTAGGAGTGCAAGGTCGAATTGAGTTTGGGAACATATGCACTTCAAAGGAGGCGTTCCCTAACGGAAATATGCAAATACATGCTACAATGCGCCAATAGGATCTCGAAAACTCCTGCTTAGCCTTGCCCACCTCCTTCCATGATCTGCCCACTATGCTTCATTGCTCCCACTATAAAAACGACACATTAACTATCTTGGATTAGTTATAAATATCTTTGATAATATTTTTATTTTCCTTTTGACACACTATTTGTTTTGCATGAGAAAATGAGAGCCAGCGGCAAATGATTCGCCAAAGCAAGGTTCATGCACTGCTAGACAACAGACCTGTTAAAATACCGCTAATCGCAAACCGTTACAAAGTAACAACTGTGTAGCTAACGTGTTCGTTTCCATATGGAGCGCGTGTGTTTAGTGTCAGTGGTCGCAGCACACCTCAAAGCTACAACAGGCTGGCAGACAGTAGTTATCGCGACACTGCTGAAAGGAACGTATCCGCTCTTCTGAAATGCAGACTGAGTAAACAAAGGAAACTGCGCCTACCTCAATCCGATCCTCTGTCCATCAACACGTTTAGCTGTTAGCAATATTTTACCTCTGACAGTCGTATGAAACAAGTGTAAATAAATATGGTTTATTAGATGGTTACCTTGCGATCCCATATATTCCCTTCAATCGAGAAAATATCCCCCTGTTGAACACAGAGAAAAACTGAAGTAGTAAACATTGACACACGTCAGATTACATTCCCTTACTTTAGAAATCAGCAGCGAGGAACCAAACGATTCTGTTCAAATTCCTAAGTGGCACGTCCATAATAATTTTACTAAAGAGAATGCGGCGTGGGGTAAATTGTCTCACCTTTTGCCGTAGCTGTCAGATGTTTTAGAGATTATGGAACTAGCTACACCATCTTCCATTGAACGAGGCCTGAAAATCGTGTACTGCGGTGGATATGTTGAGAAGTATTTTGTAGTCAAGACATACTTGATATCCACTCTAAGCTATCCGTAACGTTAGCTAACAATTCATCCGAGTCCCCTTCTCGCTCGCTACTGGAGTTTGTCCTGCTATTTCCACGTCCTTGAGACAGACTACTACAACATCAACCCCCACTTACACACTAGGCTACGATTCCACGTTAGCTGTTTCATTCGGCTTGTGACTGCTGCGTACTCAAGACAAATACTTACATAAATTGTTTGCACTTTCAACCATGTCTTAGCCTTTAAAGTCCATGGCCGTGTTTGAGAGCATCACGTCCATGATGCATTGTGGGTAAATGGTGAACGATTGACTGATCTACAAATAATAATGAGTAGTTTTTTTATGAAGCAAGGTTATTTGTAGACCAGTCAGTCGGTAGTCTTCTGCAATGTCGGTCCAGCTCAATGTCTGACAGTTTAATGACGAGACAATCATAAGCAGGAAGTTCGTCATAAGAACTCTCTGTGACGGGTAAAAAACATTTAGGCAAGGATGTGATCGGACTGAATCATTTTCTTGAGCAATTCAGGGAAATCCACAGAGACACTTCTAAGCACACATAATGTATCTGTAGCACATGTATTACCTGAGTGAAACGCCCTATTTAACAATGTAGGATTGGGCAAGTCCATGGAGTGGAATTCTCTCTCTCTCTCTCTCTCAATTCTCTCTCTCTCTCTCTCTCTCTCTCTCTCTCTCTCTCTCAAAGAATACACAACATTCTTAAAGAAAATAATGTGCTTTTTACTCCATACATTTTCCTTGACACCCAAAAGTACTCTTTACATTTTGAAAGCTTAGCAGGAGAGGAAAATGGTCCAATTCACACATGTATCAAGAGAACATCCCTGGTTATCCCCACTGCCACTGATCTGGCAGACTCAATAAACACAAATACTTCATTTGTAAATTATGTCTGAGTGTTGGAGTGTGCCCTTGGCTATCTGTAAATTTAAAAAACAAGTAAATTGTGCCGTTTGGTTTGCCTAATATAAGTAATTTTAAATTATTTATACTTTTAATTTTGATACTTAAGTACATTTTTGCAATTACATTTACTTTTGATACTTAAGTATATTTCAAACCAAATACTTTTAGACTTTTACTCAAGTAGTATTTTACTGGGGGACTTTCAATTTTACTTGAGTCAGGTAGGATAAAGGAGGTAAGGCAATAAATAGGCCAATAGTGGCGAAGTAAATACAATATAGCAATTAAACACTGGAATGGTAGATGTGCAGAAGATGAATCTGCAAGTACAAATACTGGGGTGCAAAGGGGCAAGATAAATAAATAAATACAGTATGGGGATGAGGTAGTTAGATGGGCTATTTACAGATGGGCTATGTACAGGTGCAGTGATCTGTGAGCTGCTCTGACAGCTAGTGAGGGAGATATGAGTCTCCAGCTTCAGTAATTTTTACAGTTTGTTCCAGTCATTGGCAGCAAAGAACAGGAAAGAAAGGCGGCCAAAGGAAGAATTGGCTTTGGGGGTGACTAGTCAAATCAAATCTATTTATATAGCCCTTCTTACATCAGCTGATATCTCAAAGTGCTGTACAGAAACACAGCCTAAAACCCCAAACAGCAAGCAATGCAGGTGTAGAAGCACGGTGGCTAGGAAAACTCCCTAGGAAGGCCAAAACCTAGGAAGAAACCCAGAGAGGAACCAAGCTATGAGGAGTTGCCAGTCCTCTTCTGGCTGTGCAGGGTGGAGATCATAACAGAACATGGCCAAGCTGTTCAAATGTTCATAAATGACCAGCATGGTCAAATAATAATAATCACAGTAGTTGTCGAGGGTGCAGCAATCAGCACCTCAGGAGTAAATGTCAGTTGGCTTTTCATAGCCGATTATTAAGAGTATCTCTACCGCCCCTGCTGTCTCTAGAGAGTTGAAAACAGCAGGTCTGGGCAGGTAGCACATCCGGTGAACAGGTCAGGGTTCCATAGCCGCAGGCAGAACAGTTGAAACTGGAGCAGCAGTACGGCCAGGTGGACTGGGGACAGCAAGGAGTCATCATGCCAGGTAGTCCTGAGGCATTGTCCTAGGGATCAGGTCCTCAGAGAGAAAGAAAGAAAGAGAGAATTAGAGAGAGCATACTTAAATTCACACAGGACACAGGATAAGACAGGAGACAGGAGAAGTACTCTAGATATAACAAACTGACCCTAGCCCCCCGACACATAAACTACTGCAGCATAGTGAGATATACAGTGAGAGGGGAAAGTATTTGGTCCCCTGCTGATTTTGTACGTTTGCCCACTGACAAAGAAATGACCAGTCGATAATTTTAATGGTAGGTTTATTTGAACAGTGAGAGACAGAATAACAACAAAAAAATCCAGAAAAACAAATGTCAAAAATGTTAGAAATTGATTTGCATTTTAATTAGAGAAATAAGTATTTGACCCCTCTGCAAAACATGACTAAGTACTTGGTGGCAAAACCCTTTTTGGCAAACACAGAGGTCAGACGTTTCTTGTAGTTGGCGACCAGGTTGGCACACATCTCAGGAGGGATTTTGTCCCACTACTCTTTGCAGATCCTCTCCAAGTCATTAAGGTTTCGAGGCTGATGTTTGGCAACTCGAACCTTCAGCTCCCTCCACAGATTTTCTATGGGATTAAGGTCTGGCAACTGGCTAGGCCACTCCAGGACCTTAATGCGCTTCTTTGTTTTGGGTCATGCTTGAATACTCATCCATGACCCATTTTCAATGCCCTGGCTGAAGGAAGGAGGTTCTCACCCAAGATTTGACGGTACATGGCCCCGTCCATCGTCCCTTTGATGTGGTGAAGTTGTCCTGGCCCCTTAGCAGAAAAACATCCCCAAAGCATAATGTTTCCAACTCCATGTTTGATGGTGGGGATGGTGTTCTTGGGGTCATAGGCAGCATTCCTACTCCTCCAAACACGGCGAGTTGAGTTGATGCCAAAGAGCTCCATTTTGGTCTCATCTGACCACAAAACTTTCACCCAGTTGTCCTATAAATCATTCAGATGTTCATTGGCAAACTTCAGACGGGCATGTATATGTGCTTTCTTGAGCAGGGGGACCTTGCGGGTGCTGCAGGATTTCAGTCCTTCACGAGGTAGTGTGTTACCAATTGTTTTCTTGGTGACTATGGTCCCAACTGACTTGAGATCATTGACAAGATCCTCCCGTGTAGTTCTGGGCTGATTCCTCACCGTTCTGTGATGACCCTCCCACTCTGTCTCCCGTATTCTCTCTTTATTATTTACTTATTATGATGCTGGTGGGCGGAGTTGGGAGGATCGTCAGCTACATGGGAAACACCTGGGCCCGGTGTCTCCCAGGATAAATACACCACTTCCCCATTCATGGAAGAGACTCTCTCCATGCAGACACCTTTAGAGATTTGGTTGTTTTTCTTGGTGGTTTTTTGGTTGTTTGCTTTAGCATCTTTCAACACCCTGCATTATCACATGCATGCATGCAAAACACTCACTTACACTACTGATTACAGACACCATTGTAATTATACTTAGTTACTTATTTAATAAATATATATTTTGTTACTCCTTATCTCCACGTTCTCTCCCTTTTGTTATGGGCTTTGAGCCGGTCCGTGACAAGTGGGGGCTCATCCGGGATTTGAACCCGGGACCTCTCGCACCCACTTGTCACGAACCGGCTCAAAGCCCGTAACAAAAGGGAGACAACGTGGAGATCTGATTGAGAGGGGGTCAAATACTTATTTCCCTCATAAAAATGCAAATAATGTATAACATTTTTGACATGCGTTTTTCTGGATTTTTGTTGTTGTTATTCTGTCTCTCACTGCTCAAATAAACTTGCCATTAAAATTATCGACTGATAATTTCTTTGTCAGTGGGCAAACGTACAGAATCAGCAGGGGATCAAATACTTTTTTCCCTCACTGTACCTGCTGGAGCGCATGCTACGGGTGGGTGCTGAGATAAGGTGGAGCTTTACCTAGCAGAGACTTGTAGATGACCTGGAGTCAGTGGGTTTGGCGACGAATATGAAGCGAGGGCCAGCCAACGAGAGCATACAGGTCACAGTGGTGGGTAGTATATGGAGCTTTGGTGACAAAACGGATGGCACTGTGATAGACTGCATCCAATTTGTTGAGTAGAGTAGAGAGTCAGAACCGTCCAAAGTAGTGATGCTGGACGGGTGGGCAGGTGCTGGCAGAGATCGGTTGAAGAGCATGCATTTAGTTTTACTTGCATTTAAGAGCAGGTGGAGGCCACGGAATGAGAGTTGTATGGCATCGAAGTTCGTCTGGAGGTTAGTTAACAGTGTCCAAAGAAGGGCCATAGGAATGCAGAATGGTGTCGTCTGAGTAGAGGTGGATCAGAGAATCACCAGCAGCAAGAGCAACATCATTGATGTATACAGAAAAGAGAGTCGGCTCGAGAATTAAACCCTGTGGCACACTCATAGAGACTGTCAGAGGTCCGGACAACAGTCCGTTGGTCAAGATTGTCCAGCCCGGCTGATTTGTAGGGGTCCAGATTTTGCAGCACTTTCGGAACATCAGCTATCTGGATTTGGGTAAAGGAGAAATGGGGGAGGCTTTGGCGGGTTGCTGTGGGGGTTGGGGGGCTGTTGATTGGGGAAGGGGTAGCCAGGTGGAAAGCATGGCCAACTGTAGAAAAATGCTTATTCAAATTCTCAATTATAATGGATGTATCAGTGGTGACAGTGTTTCCTAACCTCAGTGCAGTGGGCAGCTGGGAGGAGGTCCTCTTGTTCTCCATGGACTTTACAGTGTCCCAGAACTTTGAGTTTATGCTACAGGATGCAAATTTCTGCTTGAAAAAGCTAGCCTTAGCTTTCCTAACTGCCTGTGTATATTGGTTCCTAACTTCCCTGAAAAGTTGCATATCACGGGGGTTCTTCGATGCTATATTGGAATGGAAATGGCGCCACACCAAACTGGAAGTCTTCAGACTAGCTTGGAAAGACAGTACCGTGCTGTACTGAAGAGCCCTTACTGCTGCTCGATCATCCTATTGTTCTAACTTAATTGAGGAAAATAAGAACAATCCAAAATTCCTTTTTGATACTGTCGCAAAGCTAACTAAAAAGCAGCATTCCCCAAGAGAGGATGGCTTTCACTTCAGCAGTAATAAATTCATGAACTTCTTTGAGGAAAAGATTATGATTATTAGAAAGCAAATTACGGACTCCCCTTTAAATCTGCGTATTCCTTCAAAGCTCAGTTGTCCTGAGTCTGCAAAACTCTGCCAGGACCTAGGATCAAGAGAGACGCTCAAGTGTTTTAGTACTATATCTCTTGACACAATGATGAAAATAATCATGGCCTCTAAACCTTCAAGCTGCATACTGGACCCTATTCCAACTAAACTACTGAAAGAGCTGCTTCCTGTGCTTGGCCCTCCTATGTTGAACATAATAAACGGCTCTCTATCCACCGGATGTGTACCAAACTCACTAAAAGTGGCAGTAATAGAGCCTCTCTTGAAAAAGCCAAACGTTGACCCAGAAAATATAAAAAAAACTATCGGCCTATATCGAATCTTCCATTCCTCTCAACAATTTTAGAAAAGGCTGTTGCGCAGCAACTCACTGCCTTCCTGAAGACAAAAAATGTATACGAAATGCTTCAGTCTGGTTTTAGACCCCATCATAGCACTGAGACGGCACTTGTGAAGGTGGTAAATGACATTTTAATGGCATCGGACCGAGGCTCTGCATCTGTCCTCGTTTTCCTAGACCTTAGTGCTGCATTTGATACCATCGATCACCACATTCTTTTGGAGAGATTGGAAACCCAAATTGGTCTACACGGACAAGTTCTGGCCTGGTTTAGATCTTATCTGTCGGAAAGATATCAGTTTGTCTCTGTGAATGGTTTGTCCTCTGACAAATCAACTGTAAATTACGGTGTTCCTCAAGGTTCCGTTTTAGGACCACTATTGTTTTCACTATATATTTTACCTCTTGGGGATGTTATTTGAAAACATAATGTTAACTTTCACTGCTATGCGGATGACACACAGCTGTACATTTCAATGAAACATGGTGAAGCCCCAAAATTGCCCTAGCTAGAAGCATGTGTTTCAGACATAAGGAAGTGGATGGCTGCAAACTTTCTACTTTTAAACTCAGACAAAACAGAGATGCTTGTTCTAGGTCCCAAGAAACAAAGAGATCTTCTGTTGAATCTGACAATGAATCTTAATGGTCGTACAGTCGTCTCAAATAAAACTGTGAAGGACCTCGGCGTTACTCTGGACCCTGATCTCTCTTTTGAAGAACATATAAAGACCATTTCAAGGACAGCTTTTTTCCATCTACGTAACATTGCAAAAATCAGAAACTTTCTGTCCAAAAATGATGCAGAAAAATTAATCCATGCTTTTGTCACTTTTAGGTTAGACTACTGCAATGCTCTACTTTCCGGCTACCCGGATAAAGCACTAAATAAACTTCAGTTAGTGCTAAATACGGCTGCTAGAATCCTGACTAGAACCAAAAAATGTGATCATATTACTCCAGTGCTAGCCTCTCTACACTGGCTTCCTGTCAAAGCAAGGGCTGATTTCAAGGTTTTACTGCTAACCTACAAAGCATTACATGGGCTTGCTCCTACCTATCTCTCTGATTTGGTCCTGCCGTACATACCTACACAAGACGCAGGCCTCCTAATTGTCCCTAGAATTTCTAAGCAAACAGCTGGAGGCAGGGCTTTCTCCTATAGAGCTCCATTTTTATGGAACGGTCTGCCTACCCATGTCAGAGACGCAAACTCGGTCTCAACCTTTAAGTCTTTACTGAAGACTCATCTCTTCAGTGGGTCATATGATTGAGTGTAGTCTGGCCCAGGAGTGGGAAGGTGAACGGAAAGGCTCTGGAGCAACGAACCGCCCTTGCTGTCTCTGCCTGGCCAGTTCCCCTCTTTCCACTGGGATTCTCTGCCTCTAACCCTATTACAGGGGCTGAGTCACTGGCTTACTGGGGCTCTCTCATGCCGTCCCTGGAAGGGGTGCGTCACCTGAGTGGGTTGATTCACTGATGTGGTCATCCTGTCTGGGTCGGTGCCCCCCCCCCTTGGGTTGTGCCATGGTGGAGATCTTTGTGGGCTATACTCAGCCTTGTCTCAGGATGGTAAGTTGGTGGTTGAAGATATCCCTCTAGTGGTGTGGGAGCTGTGCTTTGGCAAAGTGGGTGGGGTTATATCCTTCCTGTTTGGCCCTGTCCGGGGGTATCCTCGGGTGGGGCCACAGTGTCTCCTGACCCCTCCTGTCTCAGCCTCCAGTATTTATGCTGCAGTAGTTTATGTGTCGGGGGGCTAGGGTCAGTTTGTTATATCTGGAGTACTTCTCCTGTCCTATTCGGTGTCCTGTGTGAATCTAAGTGTGCGTTCTCTAATTCTCTCCTTCTCTCTTTCTTTCTCTCTCTCGGAGGACCTGAGCCCTAGGACCATGCCCCAGGACTACATGACATGATGACTCCTTGCTGTCCCCAGTCCACCTGGCCGTGCTGCTGCTCCAGTTTCAACTGTTCTGCCTTATTATTATTCGACCATACTGGTCATTTATGAACATTTGAACATCTTGGCCATGTTCTGTTATAATCTCCACCCTCACAGCCAGAAGAGGACTGGCCACCCCACATATGCTCTCTCTAATTCTCTCTTTCTTTCTCTCTCTCGGAGTACCTGAGCCCTAGGACCATGCCCCAGGACTACCTGACATGATGACTCCTTGCTGTCCCCAGTCCACCTGACCATGCTGCTGCTCCAGTTTCAACTGTTCTGCCTTATTATTATTCGACCATGCTGGTCATTTATGAACATTTGAACATCTTGGCCATGTTCTGTTATAATCTCCACCCGGCACAGCCAGAAGAGGACTGGCCACCCCACATAGCCTGGTTCCTCTCTAGGTTTCTTCCTAGGTTTTGGCCTTTCTAGGGAGTTTTTCCTAGCCACCGTGCTTCTACACCTGCATTGCTTGCTGTTTGGGGCTTTAGGCTGGGTTTCTGTACAGCACTTTGAGATATCAGCTGATGTACGAAGGGCTATATAAATACATTTGATTTGATTTAATGTAGAACGCCACTGGATGTTTTTGTGCTGGTCAAGGGCAGTCAGTTCTGGAGAGAACCAAGGGCTATATCTGTTCCTGGTTCTACATTTTTTGAATGGGGCATGCTTATTTAAGATTACATTTACATTTACATTTAAGTCATTTAGCAGACGCTCTTATCCAGAGCGACTTACAAACAACAGATGTGTGGAATGGGTCACAAGGTGAGACTTCGTATGAATTTTTTAAATCATTCAAAGCAGACAGTATCTGCTGTAAAGACTATTCTCATTGTGTGAAAACCATGGTCTGACCCCCAAAACAAGGTTCCTCTCATAGTTATCCATACCTGAGCCAGCTTCACCCTGGTACCTCCGGCACACAAACTCCAACTCATTCTATGGAATGCGGGCTCCGAGAGAGGACAAGACCATCATAAATCAGTTGCTGGAGTTCAATCTCAGAAGCTCCTCAAGATGGTGAGGAAGGCACTTTTAAAGAATAACCAGGAATCCTCTACTGATGGGATGTGGTCAAAATCCTTCCAGGATACCCGGGCAAGGTCGATTACAAAGGCCTGCTCGCTGAAGTGTTTTAGGGAGCATATGACAGTGATGAGGGGTGGTCGTTTGACTGCAGACCCATTAAGGATGCAGGCAATGAGGCAGTGATCGCTGAGATCTTGGTTGAAAACAGCAGAGGTGGATTTGGAGGGAAAGTTGGTTAGGATGATATCTATGAGGGTGGCCGTGTTTATGGATTTGGGGTTGTACCTCGTGGGTTCATTGATAATTTGTGTGAGATTGAGGGCATCAAGCTTAGATTGTAGAATGGCTGGGGTTTTTAGCATGTTCCAGTTTAGGTCACCTAGCAGCACAAGCTCTGAAGATAGATGGGGGGCAATCAATTCACATATGGTGTCCAGGGCACAGCTTGGGGCAGAGGGTGGTCTATAGCAAGCGGCAACGGTGAGAGACTTGTTTCTGTAAAGGTGGATTTTTAAAAGTAGAAGCTCAAATTGTTTGGGTACAGACCTGGATAGTAAGACCGAACTCAGCAGGCTATCTCTGCAGTAGATTGCAATACCGCCCCCTTTGGCAGTTCTATCTTGTCGGAAAATGTTATAGTTAGAGATGGAAATTCGGGGGGTTTTGGTGTTCTTCCTAAGACAGGATTCAGACACGGCTAGGACATCCAGGTTGGCAGAGGTGCTAAAACAGTGAATAAAACAAACTTAGGGAGGAGGCTTCTAATGTTAACATGCATGAAACCAAGGCGTTTACGGTTACAAAAGTCAACAGATGAGAGCACCTGGGGAGTAGGAGTGGAGCTAGGCACGGCAGGGCCTGGATTAACCTCTACATCACCAGTGGAACAGAGGAGGAGTAGGATAAGGGTACGGCTAAAGGCTATCTGAACTGGTCGTCTAGTACGTTCGGAACAGAGAGTAAAAGGAGCAGGTTTCTGGGCGCGATAGAATAGATTCAAGGCATAATGTACAGACAAAGGTATAGTAGGATGTGAGTACATTGGAGGTAAACCTAAGCATTGAGTAATGATGGGAGAGATAGTCTCTAGAGACATTTAAACCAGGTGATGTCACCGCATATGTGGGAGGTGAAACTAAATGGTTGGTTAAGGCATATTGAGGAGGGCTAGAGGCTCTACAGTGAAATAAGACAATAATCACTAACCAGGACAGTAATGGACAAGGCATATTGACATTAGAGAGAGGCATGCATAGCCGAGTGATCATATGGGTCCAGTGAGCTGTTGGGCTGGCTGGAGACTCAGCGATTCAGACAGCTAGCAGGCCGGGGCTAACTAGCTAGCAGAAGGGCCTTAGAGGGACGTCTCGATGGAGGAATGACTGTTTTAGCCTGTTTTTGTCTGTTTTAGCTCATGACCTAAGGCACATGCACAATATGGAAGTATATGCATGCAATACATGCATACTAACCAGTCTTGCAGGCGTTTACATGGTTTTGCCTAATGTCAGGTGATTGAAATTTCAACGGCAGTCCCAGTGCTCTAAAAAAGTAGGGCCAATAATACTTAACTGTCTATTTATTCTCAAATTTCAACTAGCTAAAGGATCAAACGCTCAGACAACTGTTAAGAGTAAGTTAAAATGTAATTTTATTCAATATTTTGGCTTGTCGGGGACTTTCCAAGTTTTTGCAATGCTTTGTTTCAGACATGTATACCAAGAATTGGTATCACAGTCAGATTTAGGCAAGGTGGTAGCCAGCCATGGGGCCCAAAGTTTCCACCACCTGGTGCAGCAAGGGCTCATGCCCTTTTGGTTTTCTTTCAAGGGCCCACCTCGTAATGAATCTTACCAGACAAACGTTATTACAAAAACTTGAATCTAAAGTTAGTTTTAGGTTAATCTCTTATGGAAGAACTACCACACGAGGTTGGTGGCACCTTAATTGGTGAGGATGGGCTCGTGGTAATCGCTGGAGAGGAATCTGTGGAATTATATAAACTACATTAAACATGGTTTCAGCCATTATTATAAGCCGCCTCTCCTGCTGAAACTATGTAAACATAAATGGTACTGACCAATTACACAATACTTTAGTTCTGGGTTAAACTGATATTAGGGTAGTCGTTTGTGGGTGGGTATAATTTGTGTAACATTCTAACAGGAAACTGCTCCAAAAACTTAAAGTACAAGGTTGCCAACAAACAAAGCATACAAAGTAGCATGATCAATTTAACTAGCTGACGAATAGGCATCAACTCACCACGTAGCTTGTTCTTAATGTTTGTCCATGGGCTACCATAGTGAGGACAGACATTTTACAGAATAAAGTGGTAAGTGAAAAACTTAATGAAATAGCCCACTCCCTACCTGGTATCTTATTCTGCCGCTATACAACTTTATATGCGTTATTTGTTGACAACCTTGTTATTTACAACGTTTTTGGAACAGATTCCTATTGGAACGTTCCACAAACTATACCCACCCGTAGTTTGTCGCTGTATTCTAATTCCAAGAGGGTTATTTGCATAAATCCGGAAGTTGAGTCAGTTATTTGTTGCAGCCAGGCGTTCTGGTACTTGTAGTTCTTTTTTACACCCATCTTAGATCTACACTCCTTTCACAGTAAGTATTTCTCGTCACAATCTGTCCACATCTAACTTAGAATTGTGTGCCATTATATGTGTTAGTTATCGTAAATAGCTATTCTGAAGTTTGGTATTACTGAGGAATTCACATTTTATGGTTATCATCTCGTATGATTTCGCTAGCAAGCTAACTAACAGCGCCAGTCTCTTGTCTCGAAACCAACGTGAGCTAGCTGTGTTTCTTTTAGCTAGTTTCCAAATAACATTTGTACATAATACACTAAACATTCCATACGGTGTTAGATGGCCATCTACTTAAATGTGCAACAAGAGTGTGTGAATAAAGTGAGATAGCTAACTAGCAAACAAACAAGTCAACTTGTTAACAAGCCAGCCAGTTGGATAGCTAGCTAAATCAGTAGTTTGCCCCATACCTCGTATTGCATCATGTAATTCTAGGTTATATTCCAGGCAGTTCTAACAGTTTTAATTTGGAAGACCTCAAGTTACTGTACTGCAGTGTCATATCGTGTTCATGTACGACACAGTTACTTGTACTGTAGCTCAAGTTACACCGTTTAGTAGTTCCATATTTCAAAGCTTGTCATGTCTTGGCCCATCCAAACACATCTTAGCCAAACCTGTTATCCATTTCAATCACATTTAGATATTATTACACCCTTTACTCTGACCAGAGGTTTTGCTATTGAATGACATTTACATTACATTTAAGTCATTTAGCAGACGCTCTTATCCAGAGCGACTTACAAATTGGTGCATTCACCTTATGACATCCAGTGGAACAGTCACTTTACAATAGTGCATCTAAATCTTAAAGGGGGGGGATGAGGGGGATTACTTATCCTATCCTAGGTATTCCTTAAAGAGGTGGGGTTTCAGGTGTCTCCGGAAGGTGGTGAATGACTAACGTTACCTGCCTGGCTTTCCACATAGCTGTCTTTGCAAGACTAGCTAATAACCTCTAAATTGCTTATGTTTGTTTAAATTGACCAATAATTTTGTGTGGATGCTAGGTTTTTGTCTTGACTAGAAGGGTTGGTGGTGGTCGACCACACATTTTACAAGTAGGGGAATTGCTACTGTTGCTCATAAGACAGAATTGACTGATAATATTTCTGTTGATTCTTGTTTTTTTGTGAAACTACACAACCAAATTGACTCCAAATGTTGTTGTTGACAGACATGCCAGGTGAAACCACCACAGAGACAGTCCCAGCAATGGAGCTGCAACAGTCCCAGGCAGAGACCGGTTAGTATCTCATTTATATTTCTCAATGTGTCTGTACAGTCCTCGATGCTGTGTCTTGACCTGGCATGATATGTTTTTCCACATATGGGGTCCAGGAACTCAACAGCAAAATTACTAAACAATTGGTTTCTCTCTTCTCAATATGGCATTTCTTTACTCTGATCATACTGGACCAAACCTTGTGTGTGTAATCTCATGTAACCTCTAACATAGAATCCAACAGGGTTTGTTTTGGTTTCCTGGACTCTGAAACATTACTATACTTTGAGGTTTCTTTCTACTGTACTCACCTGCACTGTATGAGTTTTGTCTTGGGACTGGGGTGTAATGGACAAACTAATACGCCATGATACTTTTTCTTGTGGTGTCTTGCATGGAACATAATCTGTCTCCAAAAAACAGACTGCAAAATGTCTGGCGAATACCTATTCAAAAAGGCAATGAGAAAGCATAGTGATGTCCTCACGAATTACAGTTTTCAGAATCTGAGCTGTTAAATTAAATTTACCGGGAAGAAATATTTGCTAAATTACTGGATTCTTTTTTATTTTCAATGGACAATGTGCTATGTGCTTGGATTACCAGTGGTCATTATCCATTCACAATAGTGTAGGCCTAATGTTAAATATAATCTGTAATATTTATTGTAAAATGGCTTGTGAATCACCAATCTACTGGACCTGTTCATGCTAAATGAAAATGCTCAACTCAAAGGTTCCTCAACTGCTCTACATTCAGCTACATCTTTCATCAATCTTACTTTCCGTACATTTTCTGGCTGATCTAGCTGAAATAGTACACAAGGTAAAGCATGTTTGTTTAATTTCCTCCTTCACTTTCTTCCCTTATGATGAGTAGTTATCACATCTTTTGAACGATAAGCCTAATTGACCCTGTATTTAGTGCTTGTTTCTTCAGTCTGTGTACTGAAAGGTGATGGGTCACAAGGTGTTTCACTTGAATGCGGGGCACTGCATGATAAGACTGGTAGGGGAATACAAATATTCATTATCTCTGTCTCAAACACTCTCACAAAGACTCATGGTTTATACTGTCACCGATTAGACTCACATTTGGGCTCATCATGCACAACTTGGTGGTCTACATTTGGCCCTTCTTCTGTGTGTAGAAACAGTACATGTATTGTGGTTCCATTAGTACATGTTTTAGGAGTTGTTGTTTCTCAACAGGAGTATTGGTTTCTCCAATTTCTTGTTAAGATGAATTTGGACTAAATTCAGCCCCAGTTTTGATTCGCATATGGTTATTTTTAAGGAGAGAGACTCTCACTCCATCGTTTGGAACAGTATCCCGCTTTACATAAAAATACAAATAAATTCCCAACAAGGGTTGCAGCTTTTAATGTCGCTGTGACTCCCCCCTACTCTTTCTACTTCCCCTTTCTACTCCTACTCTTTTCCTGGATTCCCAGTGTTGAGATTCGATGGGAGTTGTATCGACAAACCAGTTTCACTACTTGAGGTTACCAAGGAAATGGCTGTTCCAAACCCCACTGTAGCTGCCAAAGCAGTTCAAGATTACACTGAGAAGGTTAAGGACAAGCTGAATGAAGAAGAGATTGTAAACCCTGTTAAAGAAGAACCAACAACCCAAGACCAACCTACTGCTGTGCCAGAGGAAGACCGAGGGACCGCTGAGGAAGATGTGCCAAAGGTTGCTGTTGAAGAACAAGTTAGGCAAGTAGTGCCAGTTCCTGAAGCCACCACGGAAGAGCAAGAAACTGCTTCAGAATATCTGACGCCACCTGAAGTGGTTGAAGCCCCTGAGGTTGTGAGCGTTGCAGTCCAACAAAATGAAAAGGCCAGTCAGAGCGAGGAACCCAAGGTGAAGGTCCAGACTAATGATGTTAATGGTCATTCCAGGTCATTTGCTATTCATTCAGGTGGGTTATATTTATTACAACTTAATGAAAACTGTCCCTCTACGTGCTTTTCTTTTGCCAATTTGGTTGGTTAAAATGTATAAGTGGTATTTCCCCTTTAGCACTAAGGAATCAGCAATGTTCTTTCTGAAAGGGTCACCTTTTTTTGGTCTAAACTTGGGACTCAATGATCACCAACTACACAATTTCTAAATGTATTGAATGACACCGTCCCCCTTTGTAAATCACCTGAACCATCAGTCAGGTTTTTGACAGGGTAGTTTTGACTACTGTACTGTGGCTGCCGTGGGTCTGTCTTTTAGGAAATGTATAACAATTTTTAGAAGCTGGTTGTCCTTGCTAGTAGTTTGCTGAGTAGTTTGCGTTGCACAACAATCTGTATGTACCTCCATGTTTTTTGCCTGTGCTTTTTTTTTTACTGTTGTGAGTTAAGTGCATCTAATATGCATTGCCACAGAAACCACTCCCTTTGTCACTCCTACCCCAAAAGCCTTTTGTGAACTAACACTCACACTTAACCCCCCCCCCTTACTAGCTCTGACTCTACATCTACTAAATGTGAATATTGTAGTTCTTGAGATTGAACATTCTCTTATGATGTTGTCAATCGCTGTATAGTGTGACAATGTTTTTGCACCGACTAGTCGGATTTTGTCCTTGACATTTGTATTGATTATGGATCCCTGTTAGTCTACTAGGGCGAACATTCAACATTCTCTTATGACATTGTCACTGTCGTCCAAATCCAACTGACATCCTGTCTTCCCTTTACTCTGCTTCCAAGGTGCTCTATTCCTTTACCCTGTGCTCTTCTAACAGACCCCCTAGCCCAGACATGGGCAAACTACGGCCCGCGGGCCACATACGGCCCGTTAGGCTTTTTAATCCGGCCCGCCGAACTTGTCCAAATTATAGTAAAAACCTCCTTTTTTCCCCTTTCCCTGCAATGCCCACGTTTCCCCAATAGATGGCGCACTCAAAACACATTGACCGTTGTTGGAGTGGCGCGTATTTCTCTTTATTTCACTTTAATTTTTACTTAGTTTCACGTCACCATTAAGCCCTTCTGTGAAAATGAGCGGACCAAAGAGAAGGAAAGTGGACAGCGAATGCCGAGTGTTTAATAAGGAGTGGACAACAAAATACTTCTTCACTGAAGTCCGATCAACGGCTGTATGTCTGATATGCCAAGAAGCTGTTGCGGTTTTCAAAGAGTACAATATCAGCCGCCAATTTGCCACGAAGCATGCAAACTATGCTAGCAAGCAGTCAACACAAGAACGGGCGGCTACTGCTCAGAGGTTGGCAGCTAATTTACAGAGTCAACAGAACTTTTTTCACCAACAAACTGCAATTCAAGAGTCAAGTACCAAGGCAAGTTATTTGCTGGCATTCAAATTAGCAAAGGCTAGCAAGCCTTTCTCCGAAGGCGAGTTTTTGAAAGAGTGCATGGTAGAGACAGCAGGTCTCTTGTGTCCGGAGAGCAAAGCCAAGTTTGAAAAAATCAGTTTAGCACGCAGGACAGTGACTCGCCGCGTGGAACTGATTGACGAAGATATAGTCAGCGAGTTAAACAAAAAGGCGGAGTCCTTTAAGTTATATTCACTAGGACTGGATGAAAGTAACGACATAAAAGACACTGCTCAGCTCCTAATTTTTATCCGAGGGATTAACGACAGTTTTGAGATAACGGAGGAGCTTTTGAGCATGGAATCACTGAAAGGGAAAACGCGAGGAGAGGACTTATATGAACAGGTGTCTGCTGTCATCGAGAGAATGAAGCTACCTTGGAGTAAACTTGCCAATGTCACCACGGATGGATCGCCAAATTTAACTGGAAAAAACATCGGGCTGCTGAAAAGAATCCAGGATAAAGTGAAAGAAGAAAACCCTGACCAGGATGTTATTTTACCTCACTGCATCATTCATCAGGAGTCTCTGTGTAAGTCTGTATTGCAGCTTAATCACGTCGTGGATCCAGTTGTAAAACTTGTTAACTTCATACGAGCAAGGGGACTTAATCATCGTCAGTTCATTACGTTCCTGGAAGAAACTAATGCGGATCACCAGGACCTACTTTAGCACTCTCGCGTCCGCTGGTTAAGTTTGGGGAAAGTGTTTCAAGAGTCTGGGAGCTCAAAGACGAGATTCGCTCATTTTTTAATTTAATGGGGAAATCCGAAGAATTCCCCGAGCTGAGCGACACAAACTGGCTTTGTGACTTTGCGTTTGCTGTGGACATATTTTCACACATGAATGAGCTGAACGTGAAGTTGCAGGGGAAAGATCAGTTTGCGCACGACATGTACACAAATGTGAGAGCCTTCAAATCCAAGCTGGTTTTATTCTCCAGGCAAATGTCAAACAAATCTTTCGCACATTTCCCCACACTAGCCGTGCAGAAAGAGGCCGCCCGAAATGCGAAGAAATACTGCAAATCACTGGACAATCTGCACAGAGAATTTTGCCGTCGGTTCTGTGATTTTGAAAAAATTGACAAGTCACTTCAACTGGTGTCCTGTCCCCTGTCACAAGACCCCGAATCAAAAAAGGGAGACCAACAACACTGTTCCCACTGAAATGGTGAGTTTTTCTGCTGTGTTATGAAAAAAATACATATGGCAAGTTTGGAAGTGCGTCTTTTAATTAAGAGCAATGCGCATTTACGCACAGCAGCGGTACAGTAGCTTAATTAACACGCCGCACATCGCTCTTAATTTAAATTGACATTTTCAGCTGCAGGTAGGATATTTAATACAGCCTATGTCTGTGTGCTTGGCAACGATACACGTGTACTGTTTGCGCGTGAAGGCGAGGGCGTCCGTGGCGAGTTTGTAGAGCGCGCGGTCAGGACAATCCATCCATGATTTTGCGGAGTTTAACACAAGTAGATATTATTGAGCTTGAGTATTTCGTTGTGTAATAATATGTTTTGAATGTTGAAAGTGATTCCATTTTTCAATAAATGTTGATTTCTTTAACTTTGCACCTTCGATTGAAACTTATTAAAAACAGACGCAATCTTGATAAATCACAGTGCGTATGTTATTTTAATCTATTTACATTTCCTCCTCCCAATATCTGTGAAATAGTATGTAAATGCCATATCTTGCATATTCCTTGAGACAAATTTATTAACTGATAAGGGCTATTTTTCACATTTGAAAGACAGTTAATAAATTGGGTTGTAGTGTTCTTACTGTGCTATGAGGTTTGCACACACTACATTTAATGCTTTAGTATATCCGGCCCAAACACTCCCTCCAAATGCTCCTGGCCCGGCCCCTCTGTCAAATTTTAGAACCCATTGTGGCTCGCGAGTCAAAAAGTTTGCCCACCTCTGCCCTAGCCCCCTAAACTGACAAGACTTTAAGTGGGACCACGCCTCCTCTCCTCTTCTCCCAAAGCTGTGCCTTCTTTCGACACCAAGTGCCCATCTCCAACCAACCCTACCTCCCCTCCTAAGTCCCTCGCCACTCTTCACTGCTCCTCCACTACCCCCTCTTCACCCTTTGCTTCGCCCCCTGTCGGCTCTCATTTTGGTGGTAAGGACCAGGCCACCCCACAACCCACGGTAATAAAATCTGGGGAGCCAGGGAATACTGAGAGGTTTACTAGGTCTAATGTTCTTCTAAACCTGTCCCTCTGGCTGACGCTGCCAACTGAATCTAACAATATTGCGCTGTTACCTGAAGCTCTACTACCAGCCAACTCTAACCCCACTGCCCCAGTTAATGCCAGACCATTGCCTCCCACCATGTCTGAGAGGGCCCCAGACACCACTGGTGCAGCTTCACACATTCACAAACCCCCTGCTATTCCTATCCTCACCGGAACTATCCTCTGCCTCGTACGTTCAGCAAGTGGATGTCACTGCCGCCACCCTCCTAACTGAAGACGCTGTCCTCTTTTCCCCAGCACCTCCTGCCATAGCTGTAGTAGCCTCCAAGTCTGTTGTCCATCCAGAGAATTCCAAAACTACAACCTACTGCCTTTCCAGTTCAGGTCTCATTGTCAGAAGTGACTGCTGTTCCATTGGCTACGTCACCTATTAAAGCCCTTTCTCTTTTTAAAGTGTTTTGTGAACATGCGGCTATTGCACCTATGTCATTCTCCACTGCTTTGCCCCCTCTGAGAGCTACGAAAGGTCAAGCAAAGCACGAGCTGCATAAGGCTACAGCTGTATCTGCTGAGGCTTCTGTTGTGAATAATTAACTGCTCTGTGAGTCTGCAGCAGTTGACTACAGAGCTGAAGAGGTGTCCGTAGACGTGGCTGCTGAAGAACCAGCTGAGAAGCAGATTGATATGCTTGCTGAGAAGCAGGTTGATATGCCTGCTGCTGCCTCTGTTGCCTCTCTCCAAGCTTCTGCTACTGAGCCTTCTGCTGTTAAATACTCCCACCACTCTACACCAGTTTTCTCCATTTGATAAGGAAACTCCTTACTACACCTCCGCTGGTGTGGAGGTATTTGTCTCTCCTAAACCACCAGCACCTCGAGTTTCTTTTCCCAGGCCATGTCACCCCTCTGATTCTACTAGACGAACCTGACGGCGGCTCACCCGTATTCCCCTGTTGACCCACACCAGTGGAGTCTCCCCCTCCCGTCACCTCCATCTTTATCACTGAACCCTGGGGCTGGGCGGTATACTGTATTTTATGCTCTACTTACCTTCTATACCGGTATTTGAATGTTTTTGTTTGTTTAATGTGATACGCCATGTGTAATGTCAATTTTTATAGTTTTAGAGTCATCTCTCCACTCTTTCTCTCCGTGCCACTTTCCACATAGACCTAGCCACACCCCTGTCACTCAAGGGGCACATTTGATGTTCCTCAACCACGGGACACTTTAGTCTGCATGGTCAATGCAGCACATGCAACAATGCTGTTTTATTTATTTTTTTATAAATACGGTGATATATTATTTTGGCCATATCGCCCAGCCTTACTGATTTCCCCCACCAGAGCCCATTGTGGTAAAGTCAGTGGTCAACAACAAGAAGGGTATGATGAATCCACATTGGCCTGCTTCGCATGGCAATTTTAAAATGACACTAACAATATTAGTATGCATAATTTAGGGTCTGGTCATTTCTAAAGGTGAAGTTTCTTCATTGAATTACATTGGGGTCAAATGTAAGACTTTGTTCAGTCACTGACATTGTACTAACAATTCTTTTTTTACATCGGGTAAAATATAGACAATTCTAACTTTGTTAGTCTCTTATGCTGAATTATTATGATTTTATTTATTTATATTAAACTTTTTTTTTCTTCCTCAGACCACACTTTCTGTCGCAGTGGGATGTATTAATGCTTATGTGAATGGTTGTCTTAACTACCTTTATACCTATAGTCTATGTTTGGTTCATCCTCACTCTAGAAAATCCACCCTTTGCTTGGCTTCTGTAGTAGCAACCATTTTTAGTGCTGACCAAAACCTGACCAATGGCAATGTGTATTTGACTTGTTCCTCTACACCCAGGGGCCACCAGGGGGTGGTGTTCTCCTACACCCAGGGGCCACCAGGGGGTGGTGTTCTCCTACACCCAGGGGCCAACCTCAAACTTTTTTTTTGGTCCAGCAACCCCATTTTTATATAATTTCATTTTATTGTGGCTATGACCGTTTTATTACAAATCAGTCTGATTTTAGAATTATTGACAGTATTTGAAGGAAGTTCGGTTTGAAGTGAAATGCATCAGAAAGGAATTAGGAAGGTATGTATGATTGGTGTAGAAAATGTCATTGATGGTCCCCCCCAGTCTGAATAAGTGCCTGGTCTTGTCCACTCTGTTCTGTGTCCTGCCGCTTTTGGGCATTGTAGAAGGAAACAGAAGACATGTCCGGGTTCCTGAGAGTCTTCTTTCATTCATGGGGTGGTGTAACTGTGTCAGGATTGTTGGCCTCCTTGCTCACACATGCTTTTTCTATAGGATTGAGGTCAGGGCTTTTTGATGGCCACTCCAATAGTATTTTGTAGCTTAAACCGTTCAAAACAGAGCCATATTTTTCTGAAGAAAGCAAAAAACGCTCTGTTTATTACAACCATGTCTAGTGGCTATCGGCGGTTACTAACGTAACCGTGGTTCTATGAACCAAGCGTAATGTATTTTATTTCAGTTTCTCTCACGATCTCATTTTCAAATCAGTGAGACTTCTGTATTTGTGCAGATTTTCCCGAACTAATCTCCTGCAACTGTCCCAGGGAAGTGTATGAATGTATTTTGATGTGTTTGTAACCAAGTTGACTCCATATATTACCACATAATTATGTTCCCTTATTCTTTTCTGCTTACTTAATAGTTTTGTTTATGTTATACTAAAGAACTGATTCTGTGATATGTTGTGACGTGTTCCATGTTCTAATGGAATGTATCTGGTGGTGTCTAGGGTCTGGCACAGATTCTGACAGTGATGACTCCGTACCAGACTTGGAGGAGCAGGACTCAACACAGACACAGCAGGCACAGGTACAGTATGGCCATTGGCCACCAGAGGGGAATCCCTCTTGTAAATAAATATATTGTTTATCCACTTTTTATTAACTTGATTTTGACCATAATATACTTAACGCAACCACCATCCTCCTGTTGAGTAAAAATGACCTGTCTTAGGTCATTTAGGATCACTACATTATTTTACGACTGTGAAATGTCAGAATAATAGTAGAGAACAATTTATTTCAGCTTTTATTTCTTTCATCACATTCCCAGTGGGTCAGAAGTTTACATACACTCAATTAAGTATTTGGTAGCATTGCCTTTAAATTGTTTGACTTGGGTCAAACGTTTTGGGTAGCCTTCCCCAAGCTTCCCACAATAAGTTGGGTGAACATAGGCCCATTCCTCCTGACAGAGCTGGTGTAACTGTGTCAGGATTGTTGGCCTCCTTGCTCACACATGCTTTTTCTATAGGATTGAGGTCAGGGCTTTTTGATGGCCACTCCAATACCTTGACTTTGTCCTTAAGCCATTTTGCCACAACTTTGGAAGTATGCTTGGGGTCATTGTCAATGAAGACCCGGACATGTCTTCTTCAGGCAACCAAGCTTTAACTTCCTGACTGATGTCTTGAGATGTTGCTTCAATATTCATAATTGTCTTGCCATCTATTTTGTGAAGTGCACGAGTTCCCTCCTGCAGCAAAGCAACCCCACAACATGATGTTGCCACCCCCGTGCTTCACGGTTGGGATGGTGTTCTTCGGCTTGCAAGCCTCCCCCTTTTCCTCCAAACATAACGATGGTCATTATGACCAAACAGTTCTAATTTTGTTTCATCAGACCAGTGGACATTTCTCCAAGAAGTACGATCTTTGTCCCCATGTGCAGTTGCACACCGTAGCCTGGCTCTTTTTATGGCGGTTTTGGGACAATGGCTTCCTTGCTGAGCGGCCTTTCAGGTTATGTCGATATAGGACTTGTTTTACTGTGGATATAGATACTTTTGTACCTGTTTCCTCCAGCATTTTCACAAGGTCCTTTGCTGTTCTGGGATTGCACTTTTCGCACCAAAGTACGTTCATCTCTAGGAGACAGAACGCATCTTCTTCCTGAACTGAATTTTTTTATATATATATTTGTTTAACCTTTATTTAACTAGGCAAGTCAGTTGTGAACAATTTCTTACTTTCAATGATGGCCTAAGAACGGTGGGTTAACTGCCTTGTTCAGGGGCAGAACGACAGATTTGTACCTTGTCAGCTCGGGGATTCGATCGTGTAACCTTTCGGTTACTAGTCCAATGCTCTAACCACTAGGCGACCCTGCCGCCCCAGGCTGTGTGGTCCCATGGTGTATATATTTGCATACTATTGTTTGTACAGATGAACGTGGTACCTTCAGGTGTTTGGAAATTGCTCCCAAGGATGAACCAGCCTTGTGGAGGTCTACAATATTCCATGCTTTTTAAAGGCACAGTCAACTTGGTGTATGTGAACTTCTGACCCACTGGAATTGTGAAACAGTGATCTATAAGTCAAATAATCTGTCTGTAAACAATTGTTGGAAAAATTACTTGTCATGCACAAAGTAGATGTCCTAACCAACTTGCCAAAACTATCGTTTTGTGAAGAAATTTGTGAAGTGGTTGACAAACAAGTTTTAATGACTCCAACTTAAGTGTATATTAACTTCCGACTTCAACTGTATGTGAACAACAGCTGGTGCGCGATGTATAAGGAAGTCTTGAGGTTTTGCTCGCCTGAGGTAGAGTATCTCAGGATGAGCTGTAGACCACACTATCTACCTAGAGTTTCTGTATTTTTCATAGCTGTCTACATACCACCACACACCGACGCTGGCACTGAAAAGATCTGAAAAGATGGGTACTCAGATCCTCAAAAGGTTTTCTAGCTGCACCATTGGACATCCTGATGGGTTGCATCACTGCTTGTTATGGCAACTGCTTGGCCTCTGACCCCAAGGTACTACAGAGGGCAGTGTGTACGGCCCAGTACATCACCTGGGCTAAGCTTCCTGCCATCCAGGACCTCTATACCAGGCTGTGTCAGAGGAATACAAAAATGTATTTGACTCCAGCCACCCTAGTCATAGACTGTTCTCTATGCTACCAAATGGCAATCGGTACTGGAGTGCCAAGTCTTGGTCCAAGAGGCTCCTTTATTGCTTCTATCCCCAAGCCAGAAGACTCCTGAACAGCTAATCAAATGGCTTCCCAGACTATTTGCATTGCCCCCCCAGAACACTGCTGCTTCTCTCTGTTGTTATGTATGCATCGTCACTTTAATAACTCTACCTACATGTACATATGACCTTGACGCCAGTGCCCCTGCCCCCCATCGACTCTGTACCGGTACCCCCTGTAAACAGCCTGGCTATTGTTATTTTACTGCTGCTCTTTAATTATTTGTTATTCTTAACTCGTATTTTTGTTTAAAAAAAATGTTTGCTTAACTGTATTGTTGGTTAAGGGCTTGTAAGTAAGCAAGCATTTCACTGTAAGGTCTACACCACCTGTGGGGTATGTGACAAATAACAACGTTTGATTTGAACTGAGCAATTTCCGCTAGATAATCCAGCTTCAAAGTCAAAATTGGTCCCCTGTAAAAGTAATGTTTTTTTTGCTTTTTGGTCTTAATTTAGGGTTAGGCATTAGGGTTTAGTGTGGTTAAGGTTAGGTTTAAAATCAGGTTTTATGACTTTGTGGTTGTGCCAGCTAGTGACCGCTCTGCAGAGGTGCCTCTAGTATAGTCATGACTATAAATGACAACCTACTGATAAATGTGTCCAACTTACAGAATAAGTGATTTTTACAAACCTGTTGTTCTCTCCTCAGCTTGCTGCAGCAGCTGAGATCGACGAGGAGCCAGTCAGCAAAGCCAAACAAAGTAGAAGTGAAAAGAAAGCCAGAAAGGTCAGTTAAGTTCATTCACATGTTCCTAGAGTACATTGTTTTGAAATAGCATCATAATGAAAGCATCATTCCCCAAACAAAGTTATTAGGTCATTATTTCTGAAGTCTATGGGATATTATTTTTTTACCCAGTGTAAAAACAGATTTTTTTTTTTAGTTTTAACTTTCAGTTCAGTTTCCTTTGGACAGTGTTTCCTACAGACCAATATGTTGATTAGCTACTATAGTTTTCTGTGGACAAAAATGTAGTAATCTTCTCTGTCAACACCAGGCCATGTCCAAGCTGGGCCTCCGTCAGGTGATGGGCGTAACCAGGGTTACCATCAGGAAGTCCAAGAACATCCTGTTTGTCATCCCCAAGCCAGACGTCTACAAGAGCTCCGCCTCCGACACATACATTGTTTTCGGAGAGGCTAAGGTTGGAATCTATGCCTTTTTATATCAGACATGTGCATTGTCTTTGGGGAATCCGAGGCACGTGATGCTATTTTAAGTGGTAACCAGAAATGCTAGAAGAATCATTCATCAATTTAATCTTGGTTGGCTCTGACAGTGCAGCTTTTCATTTGATGGGACCTGCTATACTTTCTAATAGTTTATAAATGCCTTTTTAAAGCTGTTGTAAGCCATTTATTTCACAAGTATGTTAAGTTCTCTATGAATTACACCAAGATATGCTTGAAATATTCTTGCAGCTCTGTTTTCTGAAAGTTAATTTCCTTTTGTTCCAGATTGAGGACCTGTCCCAACAAGCTCAACTGGCAGCAGCAGAGAAGTTCAAGGTCCAGGGAGAAGACAGAATGTCTAGCATCCAGGAGAACACACAGACACCCACAGTACTGGAGGAGAGTGAAGAGGAAGAGGTGAGGGTCAAGGAAAGCATTTTTTTTCAATGACTGATGTGTGATTATCTCACCTAGCTACTTAGCCAAATCCACATACTTGTGTGTATGTATCTATTTCTCCCATTCACTTCGGTGTTCCATCATGCTTTGCAGGTTGATGAGACTGGCGTGGAGGTGAAGGACATTGAGCTGGTGATGTCACAAGCCAACGTATCTCGAGTGAAGGCTATACGAGCGCTCAAGAACAACAACAACGACATTGTTAATGCCATCATGGTAAGTATATTTAATTGCTCGTCACTTGTGTTATGAATGTAATATCAGGTGTAATTGACATTTCACCGTTGCTTGCTATGTTCTGAGGTGATGACCGGCACATTTCCATCTGTACAATAAAGTTGTAGATTCTATTCAATGTTGACACCTCCTAAAATACGAACAACTTTTTATTTTTTTGCAGGAGCTTACCATGTAGATGCCCAAGAACCATGAGGACCCGGGTCCAGTCCATCATTAAACACGAGTAGATGTGGTCTATTCAATTAATTCCAAGGAAAAAATAAAAGTTGTGGATTAAAGGGGATGGAATATTTCTTCTTCAAGTTACTGTTGTGTATTTATGTTTTCCCATTTGTTGGTAAATAAAATGTTTTCCTCACATTATTTCTGTTTGTAAGATTGTGCTTCACTAATAAGCAGCGATGGGTGTAGTACCATTATAGGTAAGGAAACACAAAATAAAAATGTAATCGACGTTATCATTTCCTCAATCAAAGTTTGTATCAACAGATGTAGCCTGTGGAATACATCATTCTAGACAATATAATTCTATGTCGTTATAAATATGCATAATGCGTCCTCCAATTGAATGCCTCATCCTTGAATATAAAATGGATCCTCCCTCTGCCTCTATACCCACACGTATTTTCTCAATGTTATTTATTTTTAATAGCTTCATTCACAAAGTTAGACATACTTAATTACAAAATAGGCCATCATCACTGTCAATCTTGAATGATCATTATTTGTTATACCAGTGAAATGTCCAAACTGCCTCTGCATGCCAATCATCTGACTGATCTAAACATTTTTTATTTATTTAACCAGGCAAGTCAGTTAAGAACAAATTCTTATTTAAAATGACTGCCTACCAAACCCCTACCCTAACACAGACAACGCTGGGACAATTGTGCGCTTCCCTATGGGACTCGCAATCATTGGCCAGTTGTGATACATCCCGGAATCGAGCCAGGGTCTGTAGTGATGCCTCTAGCACTGAGATGCGGTGCCTTAGACAGCTGCGCCGCTCTTGAGTTTCATGGGAATATGAATTTAATGTCCTTTAATTACTGTTCTGTGAGAACTACAGCAGATGATGTTAAACTATTAGCCTTGTATTTTGTTTCAATTAAAGTTTATATCCAGCCCTGGTGCATGAGAAGGGAAAAAAAGAAGCTACAAATCTGGCTCAACTAACCATCTTAAAATCTCCTGAATTAGGTGTTTTTGGTGTAATAGTAAAGTTCTAGGCCTACTGTGCTATGCGCTTGTGTTTTATCTAAAAATGAAAATGATTAGTTATGTGATCTTGCATGACATTGATTCAGCTTGGTTGTAACTTTAGTAAACGAGCACAATTGTGAGAATTTTCTATTTGTAGTAAGAAATGATGAGTGGGATTATCATACAGATATTCAAGTGTTTTAAGCGATTGGAGCCCCCTTCGTGGTGCTGAAAGGACAGTGTCGTGCAATGGTGTTAAAAGCTGAACCAGCTTGTGGCACTGAAGGATAGCGCCAGTGTCGTGCAATGGTGTTAAAAGCTGAACCAGCTTGTGGCGCTGAAGGATAGCGCCAGTGTCGTGCAATGATGTTAAAAGCTGAACCAGCTTGTGGTGCTTTTCGGCCATTTCAGGAACAAACAATAATTTGCATTAATAGTACTACGACTACGTGGTATATAGCTATTTCTAGGCTGTAGCCTAATGTAAATACAAATACATATAGTTTATCATTGCACGAGGAGAGCTTTAGAAGCGAGTAGGCATTTAATTGTAGCTTACACTACGGTGTATCATTCAACTTCCATTTGATGAGCTTGAACACATGGTTACAATAAAGCCTATTACAGAATAAAAGAAAACGAGCGGTGAACTATCAATTCATATTTATTTGCATACAAACTCAGCAAAAAAAGAAACGTCCTCTCACTGTCAACTATGTTTATTTTCAGAAAATTGAACATGTGAAAATATTTGTATGAGCATAAGATTCAACAACTGAGACATAAACTGAACAAGTTCCACAGACGTGACTAACAGAAATGGAATAATGTGCCCCTGAACAAAGGGGTGGTCAAAATCACAAGTAACAGTCAGTACCTGGTCTACACTGGAGTGGCTTACCAAGAAGACAGTGAATATTCCTGAGTGGCTGACTTACAGTTTTGACTGAAATCTACTTAAACATATATGGCAAGATCTGAACATGGTTGTCTAGCAATGATCAACAACCAATTTGACAGAGATTGAAGAATTAAAAAAATAATAATGAGCAAACGTTCCAGGTGTGGAAAACTCTTAAAGACTTACCCAGAAAGACTCACAGTAATAGCTGTCAAAGGTGCCTCTACAAAGTTTTGACTCAGGGGACATGAATACCTATGAAAATGAGACATTTCTGTATTTAATTTTCAATAGATTTGTCATTATGGGGTACTGTGTGTACAGTCGTGGCCAAAAGTTTTGAGAATGACACAAATATACAATTTCACAAAGTCTGCTGCCTCAGTTTGGATGATGGCAATTTGCATATACTCCAGAATGTTATGAAGAGTGATCAGATGAATTGCAATTAATTGAAAAGTCCCTCTTTGCCATGCAAATGAACTGAATCGCAAAAAAACATTTGCACTGCATTTCAGCCCTGCCAGAAAAGGACCAGCTGACATGTCAGTGATTCTCTCGTTAACACAGGTGTGAGTGTTGACGAGGACAAGGCTGGAAATCACTCTGTCAGGCTGATTGAGTTAGAATAACAGATTGGAAGCTTCAAAAGGAGGGTGATGCTTGGAATCATTGTTCTTCCTCGGTCAACCATGGTTACCTGCCAGGAAACATGTGCCATCATCATTGCTTTACACAAAAAGGGCTTCACAGGCAAGGATATTGCTGCCAGCACAATTGCACAAATCAACTATTTATCGGATCATCAAGAACTTTAAGGAGAGCGGTTCAATTGTTGTGAAGAAGGCTTCAGGGTGCCCAATAAATTCCAGCAAGCACCAGGACCGTCTCCTAAAGTTGATTCAGCTGCGGGATCTGGGCACCACCAGTACAGAGCTTGCTCAGGAATGGCAGCAGGCAGGTGTGAGTGCATCTGCACGCACAGTGAGGAGAAGGCTTTTGGAGGATGGCCTGGTGTCAAGAAGGGCAGCAAAGAAGCCACTTCTCCAGGAAAAACATCAGGGACAGACTGATATTCTGCAAAAGGTACAGGGATTGGACGGCTGAGGACTGGGGTAAAGTAATTTTCTCTGATGAATCACCTTTCCAATTTTTGGGAGAATCCGGAAAAAGCTGGTCCGGAGAAGACAAGGTGAGCGCTACCATCAGTCCTGTGTCATGCCAACAGTAAAGCATCCTGAGACCATTCATGTGTGGGGTTGCTTCTCAACCAAGGGAGTGGGCTCACTCACAATTTTGCCTAAGAACACAGCCTTGAATAAAGAATGGTACCAACACATCCTCAGAGAACAACTTCTCCCAACCATCCAGCAACAGTTTGGTGACGAACAATGCCTTTTCCAGCATGATTGAGCACCTTGCCAAAAGACAAAAGTGAAATATAGATATTTTGGGTCCATGGCCAGGAAACTCCCCAGACCTTAATCCCATTGAGAACTTGTGGTCAATCCTCAAGAGGCGGGTGGACAAACAAAAACCCACAAATTCTGACAAACTCCAAGCATTGATTATGCAAGAATGGGCTGCCATCAGACAGGATGTGGCCCAGAAGTTAATTGACAGCAGGGTGGATTGCAGAGGTCTTGAAAAAAGAAGAGTCAACACTGCAAATATTGACTCTTTGCATCAACCTCATGTAATTGTCAATA
This sequence comes from Oncorhynchus gorbuscha, assembly GCF_021184085.1. Lineage (NCBI taxonomy): Eukaryota > Metazoa > Chordata > Actinopteri > Salmoniformes > Salmonidae > Oncorhynchus > Oncorhynchus gorbuscha. The sequence continues at coordinate 96,285,680 of NC_060175.1, forward strand.
AAAGCATTTGACACTTATGAAATGCTTGTAATTATACTTCAGTATTCCATAGTAACATCTGACAAAAAAAATATCTAAAAACACTGAAGCAGCAAACTTTGTGGAAATTAATATTTGTGTCATTCTCAAAACTTTTGGCCACGACTGTAGATGGGTGAGCTTTTTTTAATTGTATTTCATCCATTTTGAATTCAGGCTGTAACACAACAACGTGTGGAATAAATCAAGCGGTATGAATACTTTCTGAAGGCACTGTACCTCTAGGCTGCTATACATACTTATTTGGTTTGTCATTCTATCGTTTTTCATGGGATTTTAGTGGTAATTACATTTATTTAGAATTATTTATCAGAATTAATTTTCCAGAAATAGTTTTACCAGCTCAGTGTATTCTTAGATTGAAAAAAAGTAAGGGTGCGCCACTCCTTGCGCTCCAGCAGCACTACAACCCTGCCAGTAACGCCTGTTCATACTGGTGTTATACAGGGGAAATAGTTGACATTATGTGATAGAGATCAACTCTTTTTTTATTATTATACAGATCAACTCTCTCTGTGTGTGGTGTGTGTGTGTGATGCCACCGTAACAGCGTAGCTTACTTCAGGTAAAGCGCGTGCAAGAGACTTGTCCCTGCACGAGCGAAAGATCCAGAAACTTCTTTCGGACTGCGCGAGCGAGGCCACGGTGACTTGATTCTAGATGCGTCATTGCGCACAACGAGGAAAAGCAGTTACTGGTCTAGGATTGATATTTACATTTTGCCCTGTTGTTTTTCGCTACAGAAGAGAATTTCCAACAACACATCGTGGTTAATACTGCGGTCTGGAGTGGGAAGAAATAGATAGCAAGAGATGTACGTGTGGAACGGGGGTAGGAGGGAGCTAACGTTAGCGTGCAATGCATGGGATGCATATTCTTGGAAATGCGGGGTAGCTTGCTAGCTAGCTTCAAGCTTAATCAGCGTTTAACTAGGGCTGGCTGTGTCTGGCATGCCCACACCTTTTATACGTGTATAGCAACGCTGCAATGATAGTTTCCATATTGTCCATGGGACACAGAAATGCAACGTTAATGTTCTAGCTTGCTAGCGGGTGCCAAATGTAGCTAACTAACTCGCTAGGCCTGCTCTATGTTCCATATGTATGGGGACGATGTGGGAATGAATGGCGCGCTTGTGAGTTTACACTAGTCGAAATGTCGGCTTTACACTCGCGCAATGATACTCGTCCATATCATCACGAGCCATAGTGATACTTTAGTAATAATACCAGGCGGAGTCTTGGCTTCATAGCTAGCTAGTTATTCAAGTTATTCCTTAATCACGTGGACTAGCTAGTTTTAGCTAGAGCCATATAAATTGGTATTAGCGAGCCATTTCCTTGCGAATTGGCTCTTAGCTACTGGCTTGTTAGTTGGAGTTTCATGACATTCCATGTGGCCTGCTAGCTAGCTCATGAATTGATATATGGAAGGGTGTCGGAGCTGGTTAGCCAATAATACCAATTAGACTTGGCCATCAAATCACTGAATTCAAGGAAGCCTTATCCCTTGAGACCAGTGACAGTGAGCCACCTGACAAGTATGACCTTGGATTAAATAAAGTTGATGGGTGGAGCTACACTCCAGCTAATAAATTAATGTTCCTGATGTATAGTGTCTGAATGAACCAAACAATATTACCGTAGCTAGCTAATCAATGCTTAAAGCAAATGTGTATGCTTTCTGTTTCACCATGCATGTAGCAGATGAGTAGACAGCTTTCTAAGTGGCACATTATTCAGTTTTGCATCTATAATGAATGGCTGGAACCAGAGTGATATATAGATGGAACAAGCCCCCTATCCTTCCCACATTTGATCCCTTCATAAATGTATCCCCTATTCCCTAATGATGGTAGTCTTGGTAACTCTGTTAAACTATCATTCTCCTCGCCACTCCCTGTCATGCTAAACATTTGGCATAATGACACAGAGTACATAGAGTGGACTGTTGGCTAAACAATCTGGTACCCAGGCTATAATGATGGGGTGCAGTTTCCCAAATATGGATGGATGGATTTCATAATCAAAAACTAGAAGACATTGATCACTGCTTTGTATCGGACTAATCAGTTTTCTCTAACGTCCTATAGGCAGCCAGCAACAGCGAAGTGGTACGACAGAAGGGACTCTGTCTTTATTGAGTTCCTGGTAGAAGACAGCAAAGATCTACAAGTGAAGTTTGAAAAATCAAAACTTGATTTCCGGTAAGCTACTTCACCCGGTACACACTGTAGTTTAAGTGAGACTGATTTTAGGCTAAATTGTGAGCTGTCTATAAATTAGGCCTACTGCAGAGGCACTTGGGGTGGGGGGGGGGGGCAGTTTCCTGGACACAGATTAAAACCTAATCCTGGAATAAAAACCATCATCTTCCTTTTAGCCCATGAATAAGATCAATCTTATTGGCCCTTACTGTCTTATTGACCCTATTTTACTTTGTCTTTTCAGTTGTGTTGGTGGGATTGAAACCCTCAAACACCATAATGAATTGGACCTTTTCGACTCAATTGATCCCAATGTAAGTATGTTTTTCATTTAGCTGCAGAATCACTATCTGCAATGACCCAGAAAAACCGCTGCAATGACCTGGATGTTAAATCGGCTTGTAATATACCGATTATCTCTCTTCCTCTCGTTACAGGCATCGAAGCACAAACGTACAGACAGATCAGTGTTGTGTTGTCTGAAGAAAGCAGAGGCAGGAAGAGCATGGCCACGGTTAACAAAAGACAAGGCAAAAGTAGGAACTGTTTCAATGTGCAATACTACGTATTCTACCTTACTTTTTCTGCCCTGTATTTCTGGGCCTCCCATCCATGTATCTTATTCCTAAAAGGCCAAACTGATTAGCACCCCTACCCTGAGACGCTTTGGATAGGCTCAGATCACATAAGAAGGGCATTTTGTCTTTAATGTTGGTTAAAGTAATTTTGATTTGGGATGTCTTGTTTTCTTTCTCACAGTTTCAATGGCTGGGTGTCGACTTCAACAACTGGAAAGACTGGGAAGATGATTCTGATGAGGATCTGTCCAGTTTCGACAAGTTCTCAGAGGCAAGCATGTCACGTTGCACAAAGTGTGTAATGTTTTAAATGTGTTAAATTATATATATTTTTATGTTGAAACAATGATTGTTGCTTATTTTCAGATGATGAATACGATGGGAGGAGAAGACGGCATGCCAGATCTGGGCATGGGTGGTATGGAAGGTCTCGAAGAGGTCTGTGTTTATTTTCTGTCATCTAAATTCATTTTACAGCAAATATATCAAGGCAAATGCAAACATTTACCAGTGTACTATATACGGTGGCTGCAAGAGAAACTACTTGCTTTCTTGCTCTGTTGAGTTTTCCAGTTTTGACACTGAATCTCAAATTGTTTTTATTTCCAGCACGACAGCGATGATGAAAGTAAGTTGTGATATCATTTTAGCACATGGTTAAACGCAAGCAGCCAATTTCTATAGCATTTTCATGGTGCATTTCATTGGAAAGTTGTTCATAAGTCTCATACCATCCACACATGAGCCATGTTGTAGACTTTGTAGATTAGCTTTTTACCTTTTTTAATCTTTATTACATTTTAATATTTGTAATTTTTTCAGAGATGCCAGACCTGGAGTAATGGTGCATATAAAGTCTGTAACCGATGACAAGAAATGAAAGCCTCAAAGGTCGGTTGAAGAGAGAGACGAGTTGAGTTGGTAGCCATATTTGAAAAAGGAGGAAATATCAGCAGTTTTCCAAACACGTCAGAGGAACCTCACTGAGGAGAGACTATCTGTCGTCATGGCATCGCAGCAGAGCATTCTCCAACCAATGTCTTAGTGCTGTGCTTTGCTGTTCTAATTCTGCATGGACAATTCAGTTGTTTCCATGATGTGCTGTGGGGTTCAGTTATACCGTGCTTTAACTTAACAACCAGGGGTGACTTCAGCAAGGAACAGTGTTATGGAACTTTCAGATAGAATTACGTCATGTAGAACTAAGGTGCCACTGACATGTAGAATGAAGGAATCGTGTCGGCTCATCGTATTTCAATCTGTAACGTTTAACAATGTTTTCCTACTGAATGTGGCCCTGCTCTGATGGGATAGTCTGAAAGTTACTCTCCACCTTTTTATTTAATAACGTCAGTGAGGTTACGTATTGAATATCAACATAATTGTAAATTCTAACCGAAGAAAAAACATGTTTTAAAACAACTGCCTATTTTCAATAAAGTTGTTTCTTTTTTTTAGTGAGAAATGTCCCATTTTGTTCGTACTGTACATTTTGTTTTATTTTTCTTAATGTATTGAAACAAGTTTTTAGCTCGGAACAAATATTTTCTCAATGTACGTTAACATCTGGAAAGGTATGAGAAATGAATGAATGAAATATGCATGTTAAACTTATTTTACAGTAGAGCATAAATTGTAAGTTATAATTGAAAAACCTTTCAATCACATTTTGCAAGGATGCTTTTGCTTTAGTTAACATCGTACATACAGAACATTTTAAAAGTATATACCGTTGGTTAACTCTGTATTTGTTGCATGCTGTTTTGTATAAAACAAGCAGCAAATGATTTATTTCTTCTACATTCAAAGGGGTGCAGAAACGCAACAAAAAGAACTTGTCATTAAATTACCAAGTTTAATTTAAACTCGCAGTACAAAAAAAATACATGCACGCGTTAAAACAGATGCACTACTAGGTTTCGCCAACCTATATCGTAGATCATGTTGATGAAATATCAGTTTAAATGCGGTGAGAATTTCTCCACATATTTCTAATAAACTGTCTCTGACTAAGTTGTTGTTGTTCGGTTTAAAAAGTATCTTGGCACGTAGTGAGAATAATATATCTTTGACCTAAACAGATTAAAGGGATATAAAGGGCAAGACAACATGAACAAGGGTCATCTGTTATTACAGCATGTGAGAATGTCTGTTGAATGCTAGTACATGCTATGACCACCAGGTGGTGTTGATGGTCTATATACCATGGCTTCATACCCAGATATAACCATTGATACATCATTGGATATTACACAGGAGCATCTATACAGATTAGAAACCAACATAGCAATATGTTCTGCCAGAGAATGTACCTTTTGGACAGTCCCACTTGAAGTTTTAATTTCCTCTAAACAAAATGATTGTTGGTTCAGTTTAGGAGCATGCTAAATGTCGGCACTGCTCACCATTCACGGACTAAAATGAGTAAACACTCGATTCTGCTGATTGGGGCTTTTGTGTTGTAATATTCTCCTTTTCAAATAATTATGCACAAACCATTAATTCCACATATTTTTTGAATTTGTTAATATACATAAATGTAATTTCCCTGTCCATGGAGTTCTATCACATTTATATTTGGGTTAAATTTGACAAACAATTGGATAAGAAATAATGTATATTATGCAGATGCAAGGAAAATATGTTGTGACTGAATGGCACACCTGTCACCCCATTGGTAATAATGAACCTAAAACTGTTCCAGTGTTCTTTTCTACAGTTCAATCTAGAAGAAAACAGACAAAGACAGAAAAATCTGAATTTTAGGATGTTTTTAGCATAAAAATTATAAATCCAGGATTCTCTGATTATTAAAGTAAAAATATGTTATTGATAGGATCTAAGCGTATGGTTATTACATATTTTCCCCATACCTTTCATAACTAAATGGTCAAAGAGGAGAAATTGTATAGCTTTTAAATTATATTGTCTATCTATCCAGTTTCAACAATCATGGTAAAAAAAAAAATGTACACTGTAAATCACAAAGCTTTTCAATGGAATACAAGCATCATTATTTTAATTTAAAAAAGTAAGGAAACCTATTATATCCATCGCTGGGGGAATCAAGCAGAATAAAAGTGAATGTAAAAAGGAGAATCAGTTTACATGTCTGGTTCAGTTTACTTCTCTACCAAACATTGGAAACGGAAAGGGGGTGTAACAGCACAATGAGCTGGTTCAACGATGCAGGACCCCTCCCTCCATCCCATCAACTGTCCTGTCATCATTAGATCAGAACACAAAATGTCCGCCTTGTAAACAGAGGGAGGAGGAAGGGGGGTAAAGCAGGAATGGAGGGAAGAGGGGGACCAAGGAATCGGGGGGGGGGGGGGGCATACTAGTGCACGTTGAGTTTACCTCACATCCTCACCCAGACAGTAACACAAAGTTAAAGCATTTAGTCGCCTCAGTTAACACGATCCTCTCTCTTTTTTGCCTCTGTTTTTACCCACCAGGTATAAGAACCATAGCCTGGTTTCAGATCTATTTGTGATGTCTTGCTAAATTAATGGCAACATAACACAAACAGATCAGCAACCAGGTTATAAGAACCTGAGTTTGGAGGGAAAAACAGACCTTAAACCGACCCCCCTCCCCCTAGAGACAGGTGAGAACCACTTCTCCTAGAAAGAGAAGAGAATCTCTCCTCCTCGAGAGAGAAACTCTCCTAGAGAGAGAAGAGAAACTCTCCACCTAGTGAGAGAAGAGAACCTCTCCTCCTAGAGAGAGAAGAGAAACTCTCCACCTAGTGAGAGAAGAGAACCTCTCCTCCTAGAGAGAGATGAGAACCTCTCCTCCTAGAGAGACGGGAATCTCTCCTCCTAGAGAGACGAGAACCTCTCCTCCTAGAGAGATACGAGAACCTCTACCCCTAGAGATACGAGAACCTCTCCCCCTAGAGATACGAGAACCTCTCCTCCAAGAGAGAAGAGAACCTCTCCACCTAGAGAGAGAAGAGAACCTCTCCTCCTAGAGAGATACGAGAACCTCTCCCCCTAGAGAGACGAGAACCTCTCCCCCTAGAGAGATACGAGGATCTCTCCCCCTAGAGATACGAGAACCTCTCCTCCAAGAGAGAAGAGAACCTCTCCACCTAGAGAGAGAAGAGAACCTCTCCTCCTAGAGAGAGAAGAGAACCTCTCCTCCTCCGAGAGAAGAGAACCTCTCCTCCTAGAGAGAGAAGAGAACCTCTCCTCCTAGAGAGAGAAGAGAACCTCTCCTCCTCCGAGAGAAGAGAACCTCTCCTCCTAGAGAGAGAAGAGAACCTCTCCTCCTAGAGAGAGAAGAGAACCTCTCCTCCTAGAGAGAGAAGAGAACCTCTCCTCATAGAGAGAGAAGAGAACCTCTCCTAGAGAGAGAAGAGAACCTCTCCTAGAGAGAGAAGAGAACCTCTCCCCGGCCTAGACAGAAGAGAGATTGAAAGGATATGTATAAGAAATAATCTACAATCAACTAATAAAATAAGCTTGATCCACACGACAAAGCCAGTCAGGGTTTGAGTAAAATGACACAAAATAAAAGCCAATCCAGCTATCACACGCCTGTACATGAAACCGCTGTAACAGCAAAACCTTTAATGAAAAACCCCCAGCATTCCAGAAACAGAGTAAAACATAACAGTCTGGCACAGATAATACTGGTACTGAACTGCATACAGTAGAAACCCTTTTATGTCTTCAGGCACTTATCATGGCTGTAAAAAGTCAAAGTTGAGAGACATCAGGTCAAAGAAGTGGAATTTTGTAATACTAAATGAAAAATAATATACAATTTCAAGATAATGTGTTTAAATAGAAATGGAGATTGAGTTTTTGTGTGTGTTAATTTTCATATAAATCTGACTGTTTGTGCTCCCCTAGAAGAGACAGTCTACAATTAGACAGAACAATTTTTAAAAAGACAGCTAAAAATTGAAGGGGTTTTGAACAAAAGGGGAGCACTCTAAATATGTTGCTAGTAATGAATCAGAACTTTCATTGAGGAAGAGGGGGACAAAAGATGCTTCTTTCCCTTAGAATAGGCTGCAGTCTAACAAGGTACAAATCTGTTGTTGTGTCACTGAACAGTCAACCCACTGTTCCCCCGTAGGTTGTCATTGTAAATAAGTGACTTGCCTAGTTAAATAAAGGTAAACTACGTACTGTAAAACAGCATGATGACGAACAAAGGAATTGTTAATGAAAAAAAATTATAATAATAACAATGGTCTCCTAAAACACGCACAAACAACACAACGCATGACTTGAAAATATAACTAGAGTTGAAAAAAAATCCCTAGAAATTCTTCAAGGGCATAATAATAACATACACATCAGGTACCAGAAGTTTCATTAAAAAATAGAAATAGCATGAAGTTCACTGCTCTACTGTAGCTACACTCCTAGCAGACTACAAAATATAGATAGAAAAGAAGAGAGAGAGAGATGCCCCTGTCCTGAGCAGTTACAGCCACCTGGTCAGCCAGGACAGACCCACTCCCTACACAACAGGCCGCACAGGGTGCTTTCTTCAGTGGCCACTAAGTCCTCTTCTTACCCTCCATCTTTGTCCTGCTGTCCAAGGAGGGGAGGGGGTCATAGTTCACAGGTCGGAGGAGGGTTAGAGCTTTGGCTGCCCAGTAATTCAGCATGTACTGTTTCTGGATCAGCAGAGTAAGGATGAGGAGGGTGAGAAAGGTGGAGTTGTCGTGGTGGTCTTTGTGTACTATGTGGGTGTGTGGGTTAGAGAGGAAGAGAAATGTGTGTGTATGTGTGTTGGGTAGGGTTGAGGGTTCGGACGAGGTTTGTGTATATATGCCATTTGTACAGAATAGGGGAATAGTGTACAGAATAGGGGAATATGGAGTTCAGAAAGCCAACCCTTTTCACCAGGCTTATAGGGCCTGAGTCTTGAGCTCGATGGGCTCTCCTCTGGCGTCTTGCTGGCTCTCAGCCTCTGGGGGCCTGGTACCCTTCAGGATGGCCATCCTCTCAGAGAGACTGCGCATGCGGGGGAACAGCATGAAATCATAGATAATAGCTCCCATAGCACCGCCAATCATCGGACCCACCCAGTACACCTGCCACAGAACCAGAACAAATAGAGGGAAGAGAGGAAGACAGAGACACACACACAGAGAGTGAGTGAGATAGGGAGGGAGAGAGAGAGAGGGGGAGAGAGAGGGAGATGTGTTGATTAATTCATCTAGCGATATGTCACATTACACAGTTCTAAACTTCAAACAACACATTGTAACTTGTTTTTAACTTGCCGTAAATGTTGTGGCTTCATAAGGTGTGAACAAAAGGTCTTACCCAGTGGTTGACAAATTTTCTGACCAGCACAGCGGGGGCGAAGGACCTGGCAGGGTTCATTCCAGTACCGGTATAGTACATCTACAGGAAGGACAGTGGATCAGGGTTATGTTTAGGTTGCAGTGTGTAGAATATGCAGTGGTCAACATCATAATTGCCCTCTCTCGTGTCCTGACCAACCACATCAAAACAGTGGATTAATCAGGGATGGATTAATCAGGTTTTACTGCTTCTGTCATCGTCATCTAATCATTCATCATTTAAATTGACCGAAACCTAAATCGGCAGCTTTTGTCTATTATATATGCTGTTGTGATCATATTGTTGAGTCATAATGGCCTCTCTCTCCAAGACTATGTCTCTTACCCCACCTTCATCCCAGTTGACCCTGTGTCTAAGCTCGTTTTCACCCCGATACAATTCCCTATATAATCCATGGTCTATAAATATATATTTGATATATTTGTGATATGTCTTACCCCCAACAGATGTCCTATGAGAACAGAGAAGCCGATGGCCAGGGCGGCAGAGCCCAGGCGTCCGTTACGCCTCTCGTCGGTCACAGCGAAGATGCAGACAACCAGCTGCAGGGTGAGGAACACCTCCACGGTTGTGGCCATGCCCAGGCTGATACCTGGCTGCAGCTGGTCAAGGGGTCAGAGATCAAACACGGCTTAGTGAATGGTTCCAGTTCACTTTTGGAAGTCATATCGGCTCCACTGGCGGATGTGAATAACTTCAGCAGTCAATCAATCAATCAATCAATCAATCAATCAATCAATCAATCAATCAATCAATCAATCAATCAATCAATCAATCAATCAATCAGCAGGTTGAACATTCAACACATCAAAATGGCTCACGGAGAAAAGATCATTAGCAAATCTGACATTGTCCATGCATTCTAAAGAGTGGTGTTTTTGTATAATTACCTATTCATAACGTCTAACATTGTAAAAGAAATACAGTATCCACAACCCTGGCCATGTTTTATTAAAGACTGTTGGACTGTTATATAACCAACACATCTGCCACAGACCTTCTATTAGGACCTTTAAACTGAGTTGCTATATTGTCTGATTCTCACAATGTTAGAAAGACTGAATTGGAAATTCTAATAGACCACCTAATTGTGGTTACACACACAGATGTTCTTTATCCCCTGTCAAGTTCATTTAATTCATTCAAATGGCAGATGAAAATGGAACTCTGAAATGTGTGATAAATACTTTCCTATCAGGGTTGGGATCAATTCCATTTCAATTGAACTGAATTCACCTGTCATGGGTCAAGTAGTCCAAAGATTGTCTATTATATTGACAAGATAGTCAACTGACAGCTCTAACAATGGAAATACTGTCCTCAAAGATGGGAGGAGGCGAGATAAGGTGGGACAATTCTAGCCAATGAGAGAGCAGATACACGTGTGAACAACATGCCATAAAGATAGAGGACTCATCTTTGCATCTCTGCCATCATAGCGTCAGCATGGGCTCATCTCCATTTTAAAGTACTCTATTTTCTTCTTCTTTGACTGATTGCTCCCAACTCATAGGAATCCCCACCCAGTTGACTACTTTAAAATGGTGGAATCCCTTAATGGAAAAGCCCTCTATCTGTCTCTATGACAACAGACACTACTCTGATAGTCATAAAAAATAAAATTGCCTCATGCCTCATGCGTCCATGTATATATCAGTGCATTCGTAACAACCTAACCATTACTACTGTCACGTAGCAAATTAGCAATACATTTTTGTGTTGACCAAATTCGACACTCTCATTTACCTCACTTCGTGGGCTTATTTTCGTGGATACATTTTGGGCAGAGTAAAACTTCTCGCTTTGCCTCTTTCTCTCTGGCTAATCTTACCATGTTGAGTGCCAGGTTGCCCCTCATGTTGTTGGGGGTGACCGAGTAGAGCACAGCGGCCCCAGCCAGCGCCCCCAGACACTGGGCCACGATGTAGAAGACAGCGCGGAACAGGGACATCTGGGAGCCAATCAAGTAGGCAAAGGTGACAGCCGGGTTGATGTGTCCACCACTGATGTGACCGATGGACTGGATGAGGGTGGCAGCGGCCAGGCCGAAGCAGAAAGCCACGTGGAGAACGTTGTGGGACCCGGTGGTCCAGCGCAGAGCCGCCCCCAGACCAAAGAACACAAAGAACATGGTGCCATAGAACTCAGCGAACACCGCCCGCCAGAACGACATGGACCGGAACTCCCACATGGTGGCCAAAAAGTCAAGAGGCTAGCCCAAATGGCTACCCCAAATGTGTATTCTCCTTTAGAGTGAGCTAGCTCTGATCACCGTATCAATAATGACTTATCTCAGTGATGCCTTCAAGGTAAGATAAAAAAAAAAGAGAGCAAACTTCAAAGCAAAATTGGCCCCTAAACCTAAAGATGCTTCCGCACGTAAACAACAGTTCCACATGCAACTCTCTAGGAGTCACTAACTTTACTGACTTCCAATGATTTGCAATGTTGTTTTCTGTAAGCTGTTTTCAGTTCAGTTATAGAGAACCGCGTCCTGTCTGTGTGGAGCGGAGTGTGGGTCTCTGTGCGTCTATATGCCAACCCTGCTCGTCCTGTCTGTGTGGAGCGGAGTGTGGGTCTCTGTGCGTCTATATGCCAACCCTGCTCGTCCTGTCTGTGTGGAGCGGAGTGTGGGTCTCTGTGCGTCTATATGCCAACCCTGCTCGTCCTGTCTGTGTGGAGCGGAGTGTGGGTCTCTGTGCGTCTATATGCCAACCCTGCTCGTCGTGTCTTTGTGGAGCGAAGTGTGGGTCTCTGTGTGTATATATGGTAACCCTGCTCGTCCTGTCTGTGTGGAGCGGAGTGTTGGTATGCCAACCCTGCTGGTGGTTAGTAGAGAAAAGGATGTCCTGCAGACATTCAGCCTCTCTGTCAGAGCAGGGAGAGCCCATGGGACTATTTATAACAGCCCAGGGCCACGGGCCCCCGGGGAAAGGGGCTGGGAGGGTTCACCGTACAACACAACAGATCAACACAACAAAAATACTTAACCCTTCTCTCACCCTGACCTCTCGCTGCCCAGTGCCCATGCCAGGGATCATCATCCTAACCCTAAACCTGAACTCCGAGGTTCATATAGTTCATATAGTCCAGGACACAGATAAAAGGTTGAAGGAGGAGATCTTTGAAAGGCTATAGGTTTGAATAGACATATTTTACTTTGATCATGTGTAAACTCAGGAAAATCCTATTGAACAGGTACCAGTAGTTTGGGTGGTATTCCTAACTGTTAATATTGGTAATGTTAGACGTTGAGGTCGGTAAGGTCAGATACTTGACATTCTACTACTACCAGTAGTGGATCGCTTTAGACAAATAGCAAATCACATTTTATTCGTCACATGCTTCGAAAACAAGTGAAATGCTTACTTACGGGTCCTTTTCCAACAAGAAAAAAATATATACACACATATATATAAATATGTATATATATATATACATATGTATATATACGTATATATATATATGAATAGTGAATAAATACACAGTCAAAAACAATAACGAGTAAAAATCACTTGCCTATATACAGGGAGTACCAGTACTGAGTGGATATATATAAGACCTACGGTCTGGTGGTTCCCAGTTAGCCTTTCCAGAGTCCTATTGGGCCCATCTCATCTCTCCAGTGGGGTAAAAAGGTTCTGTCCTCCTCTCTCAACATGCTTCAAGTGCTGACAGACACCAGAGGACAATCCCAGTATTCATAACACCATAGAGCAAGGGAGGCCCCATAACAGAAACCAACCTGAACTCACAACCTGTTGCCAACAGAAAGACTGAAGTAATGTGTGGTTATGCATGTAGTATTCTCATCTCACTATGACCTGAAAGACAAGATGAGTTCAGGAGATTGATTGACTTACTGTCTGTCATGACAACATCAATGTAACTCTGACAATATTATTTGATTATTGAGGGTTTATAATATGTGTTGCTTTATATCAATGCAAATCAGTGATATGAACTATATCCATATTAAAAAGCCGGTTTGCCTCTACAATGGTGTTCTCAACTGTTAGTATTTTCCAAAGTTGATCTCTAACACTGCCTTGAATATGTAACTGGGTTTTAAACCTTCAACCTTTTCCTCAACCTTTAACCCCCTCAGTTGGCAACACTGCATCCAGAGGGGTGCCTCATTATCAACCGGTCTTTCTCAATAGTCTTCTGATTGTCTCCACACGCTAAGCTATTCTCATTCTCACACATCCACTCTATGAAACCCTTCAATGGAAACTCCTAGTGAACGATCATTACATTGATTGCAATACATGTATTGCTTTATTCTCCATAGGTAGCTCTCTCCCTAGTATTCTGGATGGGTGCAATGCAATTCAAGTTGGTTCTGCTCAGCCCCATATTTGATTAGGCAGACTTTTACATTGTATGTGGCGGCTGAGCGGAGAGGCTCGGGCTCAGGACAGATAAAGCAACAGAGGAGGAGGAGGGGGGGGAGGTGAGCGGACTACAGGGGGTTTGTACGGGAGCGTCTAGCATCGCGCTGATCAGGCTAGCCCGCTAGAGAGGACAGACGGATGAAAGGATAGTGCTGTGCTCAGGGACATTTTCCTCCCTTCCTTTCATACGCTAGAAACAAAAGGCTCCCAGTCACAGATTCTGTTGCTTTCTATGATCTGTTTGTCTTGCTGTCGAATGTATAAGAGCTGCCCTTATCCGTGGTGGAGCAGTAGCTACTCATATAGCTGCCCTTATCCGTGGTGGAGCAGTAGCTACTCATATAGCTGCCCTTATCCATGGTGGAGCAGTAGCTACTCATATAGCTGCCCTTATCCGTGGTGGAGCAGTAGCTACTCATATAGCTGCCCTTATCAGTGGTGGAGCAGTAGCTACTCATATAGCTGCCCTTATCCATGGTGGAGCAGTAGCTACTCATATAGCTGCCCTTATCCATGGTGGAGCAGTAGCTACTCATATAGCTGCCCTTATCCGTGGTGGAGCAGTAGCTACTCATATAGCTGCCCTTATCCATGGTGGAGCAGTAGCTACTCATATAGCTGCCCTTATCCGTGGTGGAGCAGTAGCTACTCATATAGCTGCCCTTATCCATGGTGGAGCAGTAGCTACTCATATAGCTGCCCTTATCCGTGGTGGAGCAGTAGCTACTCATATAGCTGCCCTTATCCGTGGTGGAGCAGTAGCTACTCATATAGCTGCCCTTATCCATGGTGGAGCAGTAGCTACTCATATAGCTGCCCTTATCCATGGTGGAGCAGTAGCTACTCATACAGCTGCCCTTATCCATGGTGGAGCAGTAGCTACTCATACAGCTGCCCTTATCCGTGGTGGAGCAGTAGCTACTCATACAGCTGCCCTTATCCATGGTGGAGCAGTAGCTACTCATACAGCTGCCTTTATCCGTGGTGGAGCAGTAGCTACTCATACAGCTGCCCTTATCCATGGTGGAGCAGTAGCTACTCATACAGCTGCCCTTATCCATGGTGGAGCAGTAGCTACTCATACAGCTGCCCTTATCCATGGTGGAGCAGTAGCTACTCATATAGCTGCCTTTATCCATGGTGGAGCAGTAGCTACTTATACAGCTGCCCTTATCCATGGTGGAGCAGTAGCTACTCATATAGCTGCCCTTATCCGTGGTGGAGCAGTAGCTACTCATACAGCTGCCCTTATCCATGGTGGAGCAGTAGCTACTTATATAGCTGCCCTTATCCGTGGTGGAGCAGTAGCTACTCATATAGCTGCCCTTATCCATGGTGGAGCAGTAGCTACTCATATAGCTGCCCTTATCAGTGGTGGAGCAGTAGCTACTCATATAGCTGCCCTTATCAGTGGTGGAGCAGTAGCTACTCATATAGCTGCCCTTATCCGTGGTGGAGCAGTAGCTACTCATATAGCTGCCCTTATCCGTGGTGGAGCAGTAGCTACTCATATAGCTGCCCTTATCCATGGTGGAGCAGTAGCTACTCATATAGCTGCCCTTATCCGTGGTGGAGCAGTAGCTACTCATATAGCTGCCCTTATCAGTGGTGGAGCAGTAGCTACTCATATAGCTGCCCTTATCCATGGTGGAGCAGTAGCTACTCATATAGCTGCCCTTATCCATGGTGGAGCAGTAGCTACTCATATAGCTGCCCTTATCCATGGTGGAGCAATAGCTACTCATATAGCTGCCCTTATCCATGGTGGAGCAGTAGCTACTCAGATAGCTGCCCTTATCCATGGTGGAGCAGTAGCTACTCAGATAGCCTACTCTTTCCACCCCATATCTATATGCACTCACTGTGTAGCATACCCTTTACCAGAGTGCTTACACTGTAGTACCGTGGGACAGAAATTCCATAAGAATACATTGATTTTGGGGTGAGCCATGTCTGTTAACAATCACATTCATTTAAATCAATCAAATGTATTTATAAAGCCCTTTTTACATCAGCAGATGTCACAAAGTTCTTATACAGATAACCATCCTAAAACCCCAAAGAGCAAGCAATACAGATGTAGAAGCACCATGGCTAGGAAAAATTCCCTTTGAAAGGCTGGAACCTAGGAAGAAACGTGGAGAAGAACCTAGGCTGGAACCTAGGAGGAAACCTAGAGGAACATAGGCTGGAACCTAGAGGAAACCTAGAGGAACCTAGGCTGGAACCTAGGAGGAAACCTAGAGGAACCTAAGCTGGAACCTAGAAGAAACCTAGAGGAACCTAGGCTGGAACCTAGAAGAAACCTAGAGGAACCTAGGCTGGAACCTAGAGGAAACCTAGAGGAACCTAGGCTGGAACCTAGAGGAAACCTAGAGGAACCTAGGCTGGAACCTAGAAGAAACCTAGAGGAACCTAGGCTGGAACCTAGGAGGAAACCTAGAGGAACCTAGGCTGGAACCTAGAGGAAACCAGGCTCTGTGACGTGGCTAGCCCTATTCTGGCTGTGCCGGGTGGAGTTTAGAGAGTACATGGCCAATAAGGCCAGATCATTCTTCAAGATGTTCAAACGTTCATAGATGACCAGCAGGGTCAAATAATAATCACAGTGGTTGTAGAGGGTGCAACAGGTCAGCACATCAGGAGTAAATGTCAGTAGGCTTTTCATAGCGGATCATTCAGGTGTCAAGACAGCATGTGCATGGGAGGGGGTGGGGTGGGGTGGGGGAACAGCTGGTCTGGGACAAGGTAGCACGACCAGTGAACAGATCAGAGTTTTATACCCACAGACAGGATACCAGAAACTGGATCAGCAGCACGGCCAGGAGTCATAAGGCCAGGTTGTCCTGAGGCCCGGAGTCATCAGGCCAGGTTGTCCTGAGGCCAGGAATAATTTGGCCAGGTTGTCCTGAGACCAGGAGTCATCAGGCCAGGTTGTCCTTAGGGTGGGAGTCATCAGGCCAGGTTGTCCTGAGACCAGGAACATCAGGCCAGGTTCTCCTGAGGGTGGGAGTCATCAGGCCAGGTTGTCCTGAGGGTGGGAGTCATCAGGCCAGGTTCTCCTGAGGGTGGGAGTCATCAGGCCAGGTTCTCCTGAGGGTGGGAGTCATCAGGCCAGGTTGTCCTGAGGGTGTGAGTCATCAGGCCAGGTTGTCCTGAAACCAGGAGTCATCAGGCCAGGTTGTCCTGAAACCAGGAGTCATCAGGCCAGGTTGTCCTGAAACCAGGAGTCATCGGGCCAGGTTATCCTGAGGCCAGGTCCTCCAGGATGGTAGAGAGAGCAAGAGAGATGGCAGAATTATAGGGAGCATACCTAAGATCACACAAGACACCATTTATTAACGACTGACCCCAGGACGCAGACTGTTCTAAATGATCATGTGTAATAAAATGAAAGAGATGTTTAATTTTTACGATAAAGATCAGCGTAACTTTAAGCTATTGTCTCATACCAGTCAGCTGCACACTTCAATGTAATTTCCAAGCCCACTCTTACATGGGGAAATGGAGGAAATTGAGCTGTGCATGTTGATGTTATCACCAACAATTTTAGTAAGTTGACAAACAACTGAAATAACCGAAGAACACAAAGTTCTGTATTATCTCAAAGTCTGAGTCGACCAAATGTGTAAAAATCAAGCTTTGCCTTTATGGCTGTAGGCCTTAATAAGGAAGAGGCAGGGCAAGCTCAGAATGAACTCGTTGGGTGGTGGGTTGTTGTATTTCTATTGTGGTCTGTGCGTTCTGCCCCCCCCCCTGACCAGTCCTGCATCGGTAAGCCCTCTATTGTGGGTGTAAGCCTGTTTTACAGGGATGGGGTTAAAACCTGCTAGCGTGGGGAATTTATTTTCTATCACCTGCCTCTCTGCTTCAGACTGCTGACTCCAACACAACCAATCACTCCACAGCCCCTCTTTCTACCATCCAAGCCATATAGCTCGCTACCATCTATCTAATACTGTTTTGCCTGGCTATTTTAAGATTAATGCACTAGCTGTGGGTCGCTCTGTATGTGTGCGTCTGCTGAATGGCTGAATTGTAATGGAATTGTAATCTAGTGCTGTGTATATCATGTTATGTTGTTTCCTGTCTGGACTCCAGGAAGAGTAGCCATTTCCTTGGCAACAGCTAATTGGGGATCCTAATAAGTACTAAATCCACCCCAGCCCTGCTACTGTGTGGTAGAATCACACACTACAGCATACAGAAGCCTAGACCATCTCCTTCTCTCCTCAATAGCAGCTCCGAGCTAACTCACAGGCACTGCACAGTGGTAGAAACACTCATTACAACAAGGGTTGCAAAATTCCAGGAACTTTCCAGAAATCCTGGTTGGAGGATTCCGGATTTTCTGCCTATCATGTCTTGATTTCGGGAATCCCCCAACGTCATTGTTGGATCTATGAATTTGAATTCAGTACTTAGGGCTCCTGAGTGGCGCAGCGGTCTAAGGCACTGCATCTCAGTGCTAGAGGTGTCACTACAGACCCTGGTTTCATCCCGGGCTGTATCACAACCGGCCGTGATCGGGGGTCCCATAGAGCAGTGCACAGTTGGCCCAGCACCGTCCGGGCTAGGGGAGGGTTTGGCAGGGGTAGGCCCTCATTGGAAAATAAGAATTTGTTCTTAACTGACTGGCCTAGTTAAATAAAACATTTAAAATACATGACGTGTAGAACCTAAAGGTTTGTATATTTGCTGTGTCAGAAATTTTCCTCATAGTTGATTTTTTTGGTTTCGTGTATGAACGACGAAATAATGAACGATGTGGTGTGGAAGGTGTGTTCCATGGCATGTTAGCAGGGTGGACCTGACCTTCCACGGAGTTGCATTATTTTACTAGTCCAACGCTCTAACCACTAGGCTGGCAGACTTACTCTCGGAGGGAGCCACATATGCGATGATGATGCCTACTATCTCAGAGTCACTGAAGCACAGTAGGAAGGTTCTGTTGAGGACAGTCCTTTAGGATCAATATCAACCTAGAGGAAGGAAGACACCAGTACACACCCTTATCTGTGTGTGTGTGTGTGTGTGTGTGTGTGTGTGTGTGTGTGTGTGTGTGTGTGTGTGTGTGTGTGTGTGTGTGTGTGTGTGTGTGTGTGTGTGTGTGTGTGTGTGTGTGTGTGTGTGTGTGTGTGTGTGTGTGTGTGTGTGTGTGTGTGTGTGTGTGTGTGTGTGTGTGTGTGTGTGTGTGTGTGTGTGTGTGTCTCTACTGTGACTCTACATATTAACTCTTTCAAATACTTTAGCTGTGCTCGATTGAGCTTGTCTGGCGCGATGGAACCAATGGAATAGTCCCAAAGGTATAAACCCTGTCCGTCTGACACTCAAAACTTTCAAACACTATTTGAACCCAGGTCTGCTCTGTGTCTGATTGGTAGACAGTTCATTTGGGCACACCGAAGCAAAAAATAAATTCACGAAAACTAAAACAAGCGTAGTCCTTCCCTGTTCCAGTCTGTTTTCTTCCGGGTGGTTCCAGGTGAACACAACCAAGCTCTGATTGTGACTGTCAGACATGACTCACCAGTCACTCCAATAGCTCTTTAGTTACCTCTTGGTCAGACTGGAGGAAATGACAGAACAAGATAGATGACTTTATGAAGACTATAGATAGGAGGAAATGACAGAACAAGATAGATGACTTTATGAAGACTATAGACAGGAGGAAATGACAGAACAAGATAGATGACTTTATGAAGACTATAGACAGGAGGAAATGACAGAACAAGATAGATGACTTTATGAAGACTATAGACAGGAGGAAATGACAGAACAAGATAGATGACTTTATGAAGACTATAGACAGGAGGAAATGACAGAACAAGATAGATGACTTTATGAAGACTATTGACAGAACAAGATAGATGACTTTATTATAGACAGGAGGAAATGACAGAACAAGATAGATGACTTTATGAAGACTATAGACAGGAGGAAATGACAGAATAAGATAGATGACTTTATGAAGACTATAGACAGGAGGAAATGACAGAACAAGATAGATGACTTTATGAAGACTATAGACAGGAGGAAATGACAGAACAAGATAGATGACTTTATGAAGACTGGGGTGGGTGATAGGAAGGGTGGGAGAGAGGGAATGTTTTTTATCAAGTTCACTTGCTTTTGCAATGTTAACATATGTTTTCCATGCCAATAAAGCCCTTAAATTGAAATATAATTGATAGAGAGAAAGAGAGAGAGAGAGAGAGAGAGAGATGGGTGGGGGGTCTGGGTGTGAGAGAGAGGGAGGAGAGGGAGAGAGCTGGGTGATGGGGAGGGGGAGAGAGGGTGGGTGAGAGAGAGAGGGAGGGGGAGAGAGAGAAGGTGGGTGAGAGAGATGGGGAAGGGAGAGTGGGTGGAGAAGAGACAGGAATAAGAGGAGGGCATGGGGGAGGGAGGAGAGAGAGAGGGTGGGTGGGATGGGGGAGGGAGGAGAGAGAAACATGGGGGAGGGAGAAGAGAGGGTGGGATGGGGGAAGGAGGGAGAGAGAAGGTGGGTGAGAGAGAGGGAGGGCGGGATGGGGGAGGGAGGAGAGACTGGGTGGGTGGGATGGGGGAGGGAGGAGATGGGTGGGATGGGGGAGGGAGGAGTAGAGAGGGTGGGATGGGGAGGGAGGAGAGAGGTGGGTGAGAGAGAGGGAGGCGGGATGGGGGAGGGAGGAGAGAGAGAGGGTGGGTGGGATGGGGGAGGGAGGAGAGAGAGAGGGTGGGTGGGATGGGGGAGGGAGGAGAGAGAGAGGGTGGGTGAGAGAGGTTGGGAGGGGGAGAGAGGGTGGGTAAATGGGGGGAGAGAGAGATTGGGATGGGGGAGGGAGGAGAGAGAGGGTGGGTGGGATGGGGGAGGGAGGAGAGAGAGAGGGTGGGTGGGATGGGGGAGGGAGGAGAGAGAGAGGGTGGGTGGGATGGGGGAGGGAGGAGAGAGAGGGTGGGTGGGATGGGGTAGGGAGGAGAGAGAGGGTGGGTGGGATGGGGGAGGGAGGAGAGAGAGAGGGTGGGTGGGATGGGGGAGGGAGGAGAGAGAGGGTGGGTGGGATGGGGTTGGGTGGGATGGGGGAGGGAGGATGGGTGGGAGAGAAAGATGATTGGGATGTGTTTGTGCGTCCACTTTTCAGTTTTCCAGTTTTATTTGTGCAAATTCACATTGTATGTGCTTGCTTGGGTGCGTGCCTACATGTATTCTTGCATGCTCGTGTGTCTCCTACCATCTCTGGTCTTTGATCCAGTTGGCCAGGTAGCACCTCAAGGGGAAGGAGGGGGATAGAGATGGTTGAGGGTCTGTGTGGCCAGATAAGCGATCAGCTGTTTCATCTGTATCCACTGTGCCATGGTGAAGCAGTGCTGGAAGAGACAGGAATAAAGGACATCTGATGAAGAACTAAACACGCCGACCTAAATGGCACCGTATTCCCTACATAGAGTACTGCTTCTGGCTAAATGGCACCGTATTCCCTACATAGAGTACTGCTTCTGGCTAAATGGCACCGTATTCCCTACATAGAGTACTGCTTCTGGCTAAATGGCACCGTATTCCCTACATAGAGTACTGCTTCTGGCTAAATGGCACCGTATTCCCTACATAGAGTACTGCTTCTGGCTAAATGGCACCGTATTCCCTACATAGAGTACTGCTTCTGGCTAAATGGCACCGTATTCCCTACATAGAGTACTGCTTCTGGCTAAATTCAATCAAAGACACATTGCTGAATTAGGAAATCACAGTTGGTTTTGGTTACTGTAAAAGCCTTCTGTTGCCAGTTAGGGTGATGTTCATCTACCTCTCAGGCAGATGTTTTCAATTAATGTGTCAGCTATGTTGCTTTGATTTAGTTCCAGCCGAAGCCAAAGGGGCCCGAATAAGGAATACTTGAGATAAATCTGTGAATATAAATCCCTTATAAAGAGGTTATTTGTAAGAGCAGATTATCAGGAGGTCAATGTTAGTTCCTTGCATCACACAGAAACAAACACCAGAGGTCTATACCACAAAGGAGGGTCAAGGAGCTAGTCAGCTAACTTGAATACATTTTCTGGTATAACTTTTTATTTTTTAGAAAGATAAGCTTGAAATGGGCATGGTCTCATTGACTCAACTAACTAAAACACATGTCTAAGTTTAGCTTTAAAAAAAATGAAGCAGAATAGCAATAGTTATTTCTGGTTGCTTATTAAAGTTAGCTGGCTAAATCCTTGATCCTACTTTGAAGTACACCCCTCAGAACAGTCATTAGGCCACTGTGTTACAATCACTTCCGGTCATGTAAATGAACACCCTGACTCAGTAATGAGAATAAGATAAAAGATGTCCTCAACAGGAGAGTGGAGGGACTTAGACAAACAAAAAGGTTATCATTTGCTACCTTGTTGTTGTCATGTTGTGTTGCTACCATGCTGTGTTGTCATGTGTTGCTGTCATGCTGTGTTGCTGTCTTAGGTCTCTCTTTATGTAGTGTTGTAATATCTCTCTTGTCGTGATGTGTGTTTTGTCCTAAAAATATATTTTTTATCCTAGCTCCCGTCCCCGCAGGAGGCCTTTTGCCTCTTGGTAGGCTGTCATTGTAAATAAGAATTTGTTCTTAATTGACTTGCCTAGTTAAATAAAAATACAATTAAATCATTCTCCATCTATTGTTATGTTAGTAACGCAATGCCATCATCCCTAAACAAATTAAAGCAACAACATAAAACAGCATTCAAAAACATTGTTATGAGAACTATGGGAGAAATACTGTGCAAATGCCAGACATGCAGAAAACAAATGACAATTTTTCAAGTAAAGAATATGTTATAGAGCCAAGAACAAGACAGAACTGTTAAGACAATCTACACTACCTACATCTACAAAAGTATGTGGACACCCCTTCAAATGAGTGGATTTGGCTATTTCAGCCACACCCATTGCTGACAGGTGTGTACAATCGAGCACACAGCCATGCGATCTCCATAGACAAACATTGGCAGTAGAATGGCTTTACTGAAGAGCTCAGTGACTTTCAATGTGGCACCGTCATAGGATGCCACCTTTCCAACAAATCAGTTTGTCAAATTTCTGCCCTACTAGAGCTGCCCCGGTCAACTGTAAGTGCTGTTATTGTGAAGTTGAAATGTTTAGGAGCAACAACGGCTCAGCCGCAAAGTGACAGGCCACACAAGCTCACAGAACAGAAGTGCAGAAGCACGGAACTATTCGAAGGGACCTTCATGAAATGGGTTTCCATGTCCAATTAGCCGCACACAAGCCTAAGGTCACCTGGTGCAATGCCAAGAGTCGGCTGGAGTGGTATAAAGCTCGCCGCAATTAGACTCTGGAGCAGTGGAAACACGTTCTCTGGAGTGATGAATCACTCTTCACCATCTGGCAGTCCTACGGACAAATCTGGTTTTGGCGGATGCCAGGGGGAAACGCTACCTGCCCCAATGTATAGTGCCAACTGCAATGTTTGGTGGAGGAGGAATAATGGTCTGGGATGTTTTTCATGGTTTGGCTAGGTTCCAGTGAAGGGAAATCTTAATGCTACAGCATACAATGACATTCTATTCGATTCTCTGCTTCCAACTTTGTGGCAACAGTTTGGGGAAGGCCCTTTCCTGTTTCAGTATGACAATGCCCCCGTGCACAAAGCGAGGTCCATACAGAAATGGTTTGTCGAGATTGGTGTGGAATAACTTGACTGGCCTGCACAGAACTCTGACCTCAACCTCATCGAACACCTTTGAGATTAATTTGAACACCGACTGCGAGCCAGGCTTAATCGCCCAACATCAGTGCCCCACCTCACTAATGCTCTTGTGGCTGAACTGAAGCAAGTCCCTGAAGTCATGTTCCAACATCTAGTGGAAAGCCTTCATAGAGGAGTGGAGGCTGTTATAGCAGCAAACGGGGGACCAACTCCATATTAATGCCCATGATTTTGGAATGAGCTTGTTGGCAAGCAGGTATCCACATACTTTTGGTCATGTAGTGTGTACACCTAGCCTATAGCTTAATACACCTAGTTAATAGCTTAATAAACCTCGTTTATAGCTTAATACACCTAGCATATAGCTTAATACACCTAGCTTATAAGCTTAATACACCTAGCCTATAGCTTAATACACCTAGCCTATAGTTTAATACACCTAGTTTATAGCTTAATACACCTATCATATAGCTTAATACACCTAGCTTATAGCTTACTACACCTAGCTTATAGCTTAATACACCTAGCATATAGCTTAATACACCTAGCCTATAGCTTAATACACCTAGCCTATAGCTTAATACACCTAGCTTACAGCTTAATACAGCATGGAACATTTCAGAAAATGATGTCTTGGCTTCAGAAGCTTCTGATAGGCTAATTGACATCATTTGAGTCAATTGGAGGTGTACCTGTGGAGGTATTTCAAGGCCTAACTTCAAACTCAGTGTCTCTTTGTTTGACAACATAGAAAAATCAAATAAATCAGCCAAGACCTCAGAATTTATTTTTTTTAGACCTCCACAAGTCTTGTTCATCCTTTGGAGCAATTTCCAAACCCCTGAAGGTACCACGTTCATCTGTACAAACAATAGTGTGCAACTATAAACACCATGGTACCACGCAACCGTCACACCGCTCAGGAAGGAGATGCGTTCTGTCTCCTAGAGATGAATGTACTTTGGTGCAAAAAGTGCAAATCAATCCCAGAACAACAGCAAAGGACCTTTTGAAGATGCTGGAGGAAACAGGTACAAAAGTATCTATATCCACAGTAAAACAAGTCCTATATCGACATAACCTGAAAGGCCACTCAGCAAGGAAAAAGACACGGCTCTCTCCCTATCTGCACAAAATGTTGATTCAGGCCAATGAGGATGGAGCTCTCCCTTCTACTTTGGACGAAGCGTTCATTACAGTTATACATAAGAAGGGTAAAGATCCAGAAGAGGTAGGATCATACAGACCAATATCTCTCCTTAATACAGACCAAAAGATTTTAGCAAAAACTCTGGCTAACAGGCTTAGCACTTTAATTGGCAAATTGGTCCATTTGGATCAGACCGGCTTTATCCCTAACAGAAACTCATTCTTCAATCTCAGGCGCCTCTTTAATATTATGTATTCTCAGAGGTTACCCAACGTGGACCTTGCCGTCATATCTCTTGACGCCGAAAAGGCCTTTGACCAAGTTGAGTGGCCCTATCTATTCAAGGTCCTACAGAAATGTAATATTGGAGATAGGCTCATGAATTGGATCCAGCTTTTATATAGGAACCCCTGTGCCAGAATACTCACTAACCAATCATTGTCGCCCCGATTTAACCTCAACGGGGGACAAGGCAGGGTTGTGCGCTGTCGCCTATGCTCTTCGCCCTTATTATTGAACCGCTCGCTCAGACGATTAGATCTCATGCAGCAATACACGGCTATAATACTAAAGATACTCTAAATAAGATCACCCTATACGCAGATGACATCCTCCTCTATGTAACAGAACCCCAGGCTAGTATCCCAGCTATTCTTGATGTGATCAATTTGTTTGGTACCTTCTCGGGATACAGAATAAATTGGAACGAGAGTGAATTAATGCCCATACGGTCGCAAAATACCTCCTGGCTCGAACATCTCCCATTTAAGTTATCTTCAGAAAAATTTACCTACCTAGGAATTGTAGTTACCAAACAATACTCCTTACTATTTAAAGATAATTTCCCCTCTCTGATACAAAAACTCAAAGCAAACATACTATTTTGGAGAACTCTCCCAATTTCTCTGCTCGGAAGAATTAATGCCATTAAAATGGTCTTCCTCCTACAACTGCTCTACCTATATCAGAACATCCCAGTATTCATACCTAAATCCTTTCATAAACAACTGGACTCAATTATCAATCCTTTCATCTGGGATTATAAAACACACAGGATAGGTCAAAAACACCTCTGTAAATCCAAGATGGAAGGAGGATTGTCTCTCCCAAATGTTATATTTTATTACTGGGCCGCTAACCTCCGCATTGTTACGTTACTGTTGGATGACGTACTCCCGGCACCCAGCTGGCTTAGTATGGAGCGTGAGGAGTGTCACCCCTTCTCTATTGGCGCTGTGATTTTGTCGCCTGTAAATCTGGAGATGTCACTTTATTGTAACAATCCTATTATACATATCACAGTCCGAATCTGGAAGCAAATTAAAGTCCACTTTGAGCTTAGACCAATGTCATTCATGCTCCCTGTCGCCAGGAATCCCTCCTTTGCCCCTTCTAACCTTGATAACACCTTTGAGCGATGGGGAGAGTTGGGGATGAGTACCATAGGGGATTTATATATAGAAGGGACCTTTGCTTCCTTTGAGTTGCTGAGGGAAACGTATAATCTTCCCAGAAGTAATTTTTTCAGATACCTACAAATTAGAGACTACGTTAGAAAACACCTCCCAAACTTTGGGAATGCTAAACCTTCCATGTTTGACGGATGCATAAAAATATGCCCCACCTCAGATAAACTGATATCGCGTCTATATGATGCTTTTCAATCTGTTAGCACACCTTCTACTGATGCCATCAAGGCAAAATGGGAGGAAGAACTAGGGACTGACATCTCGGTGGGCAGACTGGGAAGAGAGCTTGGAGTATCTCCACACATGCTCCATTAATTCCAGACATCGTCTCATACAATTCAAGGTATTACACAGATTACACTATTCCAAAACTAAACTCCATAGAATATTTCCTGACACATCCCCTACATGTGATAAATGTCAGGCTATGCAGGGTACACTACTCCACTGCTTTGTCCTATGCTCTAGCTTGCATGGTTATTGGTGTGGAATTTTTAGGATCCTCTCTGAAGTTTTGGAGACTTCAATAGATCCAGACCCGCTTCTGATAATCCTGGGAGTGTCTGAGTCCCTAAACGGATTAACCAACCCCCAAAAACAACTAATCTCGTATGGTCTCATCTCGGCAAAAAACAAATCTTGTTGTTTTGGAAAAGGAGGGAAGCGCCCTCTACTAAATTATGTCTCAGTGAATTGGCGAACGGTGTACACTTAGAAAGAATTAGATATATTCTGAACAATAAATGATCAACATTTGATAAAATCTGGCAGCCTTTCCTCTCCTACTTGGACGAGTCGGTGCTGTGAATTTGTACTTATTAACGCACTCTCAATTGTAATATTTTAATCTACCTTTGGGCAGCGTGTGCTGGCCCTGCCACCCGAGCAGTTGGGAGGTGGGGGGATAGGGGATGGGGGGGGGGGGTAGGGGGGACATCTTCCCTCTTTCTTTCTACGTGTCCTTGTTTTGTATGTCGTGTTTTGTATTATTTGTTCTGCACCCAGAACTCTGGGGTCTTGTTGTTCCTGTATGCTCTTTTATGTTTAGATAAGAATTGTATACCTGTCATGTATACCTATACACCATTCTTGTGTGTGTTTAATAAAAATATTTGAAACAAAAATCCAGACTACGGTTTGCAACTGCACATGGGGACAAAGATCATACTTTTTGGAGAAATGTCCTCTGGTCTGATGAAACAAAAATAGAACTGTTTGGCCATAATGACCTTGTTATGTTTGGAGGAAAAAGGGGGAGGCTTGCAAGCCGAAAAATACCATCCCAACTGTGAAACACGGGGGTGGCAGCATCATGTTGTGGGGGTGCTTTGCTGCAGGAGGGACTGGTGCACTTCACAAATTAGATGGCATCATGAGAAAGGAAAATTATGTGGACATATTGAAGCAACATCTTAAGGCATCAGTCAGGAAGTTAAAGCTTGGTCGCAAATGGGTCTTCCAAATGGACAAATATCTCAAGAATAATATATATAATAATATATATATAATAAGAATACTTCCAAAGTTGTGGCAAAATGGCTTAAGGACAACAATGTCAAAGTATTGGAGTGGCCATCACAAAGCCCTGACCTCAATCCCATAGAACATTTGTTGGCAGAACTGAAAAGGCGTATGTGAGCAAGGAGGCCTACAAACCTGACTCAGTTACACCAGCTCTGTCAGGAGGAATGGGCCGAAATTCACCCAACTTATTGTGGGAATCTTGTGGAAGGCTACCCGAAACGTTTGACCGAAGTTAAACAATTTAAAGGCAATGCTACCAAATACTAATTGAGTCTATGTGAACTGCTGACCCATTGGAAATGTAATGAAGAATAAAAATCTGAAATAACTCCTTCTCTCTTCCATTATTCTGACATTTAACATTGTTAAAATAAAGTGGTGATCCTAACTGACCTAATTTTAACTTGGATTAAATGTCAGGAATTGTGAAATAATTGAGTTTAAATGTAGTTGGCTAAGGTGTATGTAAACTTCCGACTTCAACGGTAGCCTTCAATTCTACCATTGCACTTGCCTACAGTTGTTACCTTCACAAAAAAAGGCAACACATATTGACAGGTAGGATCTTAACCCAATCATTGTTTTGTTTAGTATTAAAGAAATGTTGTGGAAATACAAGAACAACCAACTGTTGATGAAGGACTGGTCATTTTGACCCTTCAGTAAGCCCCGCCCCCCTTGGGTATTGTTGCAACCTCAGACCAAATTTGACAGGTGTGGTGATACTGATCATTTGTTGCCACTGATCAAATCAAATTTTATTGGTCACATACACATATTTAGCAGATGTTATTGCGGGTGTAGTGAAATGCTTGTGTCCTAGCTCCAACGGTGCAGTAGTATGTAACAGTGCAGTTGTATCTATAAACAATCACAGCAATACACACATCTAAAAGTAAAAGAAAGGAATTAAGAAATATATAAATATTAGATCAAGCAATGTCAGAGTGGCATTGACTAAAATACAGTAGATTAGAATACAATATGTCATGAGTAAAGCAGTTTGTATACATTATTTAAACATGATTAAAGTTACTTTAGTGTTCCATTATTAAAGTGGCCGATGATGTATATAGTCTATGTATATAGGGCAGCAGCCACTAAGGTGCAGGGTTGCGTAACCGAGTGGAAGCCGGCTAGTGATGGCTATTTAACAGTCTGATGGCCTTGAGAAAGAAGCAGTCTCTTGGTCCCAGCTTTGATGCACCTGTACTGACCTCGCCTTCTGGATGATAGCTGCGTGAACAGGCCGTGGCTCAGTTGGCTGATATCCTTGATGATCTTTTTGGACTTCCTGTGACATCGGATGCTGTAGGTGTCCTGGAGAGCAGGTAGTTTGCCCCCGGTGATGCATTGGGCCGACCGCACCACCCTCTGGAGAGCCCTGCGGTTGTGGGTGGTGCAGTTGCCGTACCAGGCGGTGATACAGCCCGACATGATGCTGTCAATGGTTTGATTACATAGCAGGTTAGGATAATTAACGCAGCAGGTTAGGTGAATTAACGTAGCAGGTTAGGAGAAAGGAAAAGGATTAGCTGGTGTCCCTGAGACGACCACTAGAAGGCGCTGTAGGCCTCTGTCCTAGACACAATTCTAGAAATGTAAACAAGCCATCTGCAGTGCTGACAAGTGCAATTAAATCAACATATATATGTACAATATGTGTCTCACTAGTGGAGGCAGTGGAGATGCCTTGGATATAAGGCATAAAACATTGTCATTCGTTTATTGGGTTGAAAAGCTGTGAGGTTGTGCATCCCACTGCTACTGTTCTAGATGACTGTTGGGAATATACTAGTAGACAAGGCAGTGGTTTTGGTTGGACAGTTGGAAAGCTTGCTGATGAGAGTGGTTTGAGGGAGTTGGAGGTTGGCCCTTCTGTGGTGATCGGGGATGTTCCTCCGTGGTTTCTCCCAGATCCTGTTGATCTAACCCTGGTAGAGAAAGGGAAAGATTGGTCAGAAGTCAGTGATTAAGGGAAACTGGTTGACATTTACATTGGTAGAAGTTTTTATGCTTTTTCTACCGCTTTTCACAGATGGATCCAATGACCCAGATAGTGGAGCACAGAAGCAGGTGTTTACCTTCCTGAATTTGATGTGCAGATATGTAGAAAACAGATGAACTGTTGGTGATAGTAGTTGCCCTCCAGTG